>NC_037592.1:18876600-19114305 GCF_003073045.1 Pomacea canaliculata | reverse complement strand
GGGGGGGAAGAGGATTACCTATAGGCCGCAACTGCTGTCTCGAGCTAACAGCGCCTAACAAGACCAACGCTTTATCTACCAGCTCGAGCTCTGTTCTGGCGACAGACAACTGCTGCCATGATGAGCGTAAGAGTCTTCTGGCACTAACATGTGCCGACTCATGTCTCTCATCGTCCTATAGCCGGACTGCTGTCTCAAGCTGAACAGCGCCCTAACAAAGCGACCAACGCTTATCTACAAGCCTCGAAGCTCTGTGTCCCTGCGACTCAGACAACTTGCTGATGATACGCAAGCGGTAGAGTGCTCTGGCACTAACATGTGGCCACCTATGTCTCTCTCGTCCTATAGGCGAACTGCTGTCTCGAGCTGCAACAGCGCCTACACACAGGACCAACGTTATCTCCGAGCCCTCGAGCTCTGTGCTCCTGCGACCAGACAATGCTGATGATGAAAAGCGTAGAGTTGCTTCTGGCATAACGTTTGCCACCCCATGTCTCTTGTGGAGAGAGTGAGTGAGAGTTTATGAGTGCGAGTGACGTGTGAGTGACGTGAGAGAGTGAGTGTGGAAGTGAGTGTGAGTAAGTGAGTGAGTGAGAGAGAGAGAGTGTGAAGTGAGAGTGGGTGAGTGTAGAGAGTGAGTGAGAGAGAGGTGCAGTGAGAGTGTGGTGAGAGTGGTCAGTGAGAGAGTGAGTGGTGAGTGAGTGAGAGTGAGTTGAGAGTGTGTGTGTGGTGAGTGAGTGAGAGTGAGTGGAGTGTGGTGAGTGAAGCAGAGTGAGTGTTAAGTGCAGTTGGCTTATCTACCAGCCTCGAGCTCCTGTGTCTGCGGCGACCAGACAACTGCTGATGACGAAGCTAGAGTGCTCTGGCACTAACATGTGCCACCTGTTTGGGTGTGCTCTGAGGTTGTTTTCCTCTGCGTCGTTATTGGCCGGCACTGCCTGGTCCTCGAGCTGACTTAGCGCTAACAAGGACCAATCGTTAGTGCGTACCAGCCCTCGAGGCTCTCGTTGTTTGTCTGCGATCAGACACTGCTGATAGAGTGGAATGGGGCGGGTAAGAGTGTCTCTGGGGCAGATAACATGTGCCACCCGGTTCATGCTCTCTCGTCCTAAGCCGCAACTGTTGTCCTCGGAGCTGAACAGCCCGGCTTACAAAGGAAAAAAAACCCCAACAACGCCTTTTTTATCTACCAGCTCGAGCTCTGTGTCCTGCGACCAGACAACTGCTGATGATGAATGCGTAGAGTGGCCTCTGGCACTAACATGTGCCCCCATAATTCTCTCGTGTCTATAGGCCCGGACCTGCTGTCTCGAGCTGAACAGTCAGCCTAACAGGACCACGCTTAATCTACCAGCCCATCGAGCTCTGTGTCTGCGAACCAGACAACTGCTGAATGATGAAGCGTAGAGTGCTCTGCACTAACATGATGCCACCCCAATATCTCTCGTGTCCTATAGGCCGGACTGCTGTCCTGAGCTGAAGAAGCCTAACAGGACATCGTTATCTACCAGCCATCGAGCTCTGTGTCTGCCCGACCAGACACTGCTGATGATGAAGCCCGTAGAGTGCTCTGGCACTAACGATGTGCGCCCCTCATGTCTCTCCCGTCCTATAGCCGCACTGCTGTCCTCAGCTGAACAGCCGCTAACAAGGACCAACGCTTATCTACGCGCAGCTCGAGCTCTGTGGTTGTGACCAGACAACTGCTGATGATTGAGCGTAGAGTGCTCTGGCAACTAACATGTTGCCACCTTCATGTTCTCCTCTCGCGTCCTAATAGGCTCGGACTGCTGTCTCGAGCTTGAGAAGGCTAACAATGGGACCACCGCTTATCTACCAGCCCTCGAGCTCTGTGTCTGCGACCAGCACAAACTGCTGATGATGAAGCCCGTAGAGTGCTCTGGCACTAACTGTGCCGCCCCAATGTATTCTTCGTGGTCCTATAGGCCGCACTGCTGTCTCGAGCTTACAGCGCCTAACAAGGATAAACACTTATCTACCAGCCTCCGAGCTCTTGTCCTGCGACCAGAAACTGCTGATGATGAAGCGTAGAGTGGCTTTGGCATACATGTGGCCACCTCATGTCCTCTCGTCCTATAGGCCGGGATCTTGGTGCGCGCTTGGTCTTCGAAGTGATGTGCCTATGACAGAGGACCGTTCCGCGTGGTATGCGTCCGGTTGGTGTCTTGTGTTTTCGTGGCGTGCGAGGTGTTTGCGTGTGTCGCTGCGACCATAACACACTACTGATGAGTTGAAGGTCGTGGGAGTGGCTCTGGCACTATATCATGTGCACCTGGTTCATCTTCCTCACCTCGGGTTCCTATTTAGGCCGACTGGTTGTTTGTCACGAGCTGAACTAGGGCGCTCTAACCAGGAGCCAACCGTTTTCTACCAGCCTCGAGTGCTCTGTGTCTGCGACCAGTAAGTACGGCTCGTAGGGATTTGTGGTGAGTCAATGAAGCAGTAGAGTGGCTGCCGTGGCACTCACATGTGCCACCTCCATGTCTCCTCTCGTCTATAGGCGGACTGCTGTCTCGAGTGTGAAGATCGGCGGCGCTTAATGAAGGGGAGTCTAGCGGCGTATCTACCGGGTTAGGGTCTCTCGAGCTCCTGTGTCTGCAAGCCAGACAACTCTGACCTGATCGAAGCGTAAGAGTGCTTCTGGCACTAACATGTGCCCACCTCATGTTCTCTCTCGTCCTATAAGGCCGGACTTGCTGTCTCAGCTGAACAGCGCCCTACAGACCAACGCTTATCTACCAGCTCTCGAGCTCTCGTTGTTTCAGTTCGCTGCGAACGGACAATGGTGCTCGTATGGATGAGTGATGCGTAAAGAAGTGCTCTGGTGCAGCGGTAACATGTAGCCAGTCGGGTTCTTCCATTATCTCTGTTCAATGTTCCTATAGGCCGGAATGCTGTCTTCAAGCTGAACAGCAGCCTAACAAGGGACCAAACGCTTATCTACCAGCCTCGAGCTCTGCTGTCTGCGACCAGAACAACTGCTATGAATGACGCGTAGAGTGCTCTGGCACTTATACATGTTGCCACCTCATGTCTCTCTCGTCCTATAGGCCGCACTGCTGTCTCGAGCTGAACAGCGCTAACAAGGACCAACGCTTATCTACCAGCTTTCGGAGCCTCTGCTTGGTCTGCGACCAGACAACTGCTGATGAGTGAAGCGTAGAAGTGCTCTGGCAAACATGTGCACCTCATGTCTCTCCGTCTATATATAGGCCGCACTGCTGTCTCGAGCTGAACCGCCTTAACAAGGACCACGCTTATCTAACAGCCTCGAGCTCCTGTGTCCTGCGACCAGACAACTGGCTGATCGATGAAGCGGTAAGTGCTCTGGCACTAACATGTGCACCTCATGTCTCCCTCGTCCTATAGGCGGACTGGCTGGTGTCGGTGTCATAGCTGACCGGCATAGCTTGCTGTTTTGAATCAGAGGACCCAACGCTTATCTAAACCAGCCTGAGCTCTGTGTCTGCGACCGACTACTGCTGATGATGAAAGCGTAGAGTGCTCTGGCACTACATGTGCCCATGTCTCTGGTGTCCTATAGGCCGGACTGCTGTCCGAGGTTAACAGCGCCTAACAAACCGGACCAGCGCTTATCTATCAACCTCGGAGCTCTGCTGTCTGCGGGACCAGACACCTGCTTGATGGATGAACGTAGAGTGCTCTGGCACTAACAACTGTGCCACCTCATGTTCTCTCTCGTCCTATAGGCCGCACTGCATGGTCTCGAAGTGAACAGCGCCTAACAAAGGAACCAACGTTATCTACCGCAGCCTCGAGCCTCTGTGTTGGCGACCAGACAACTGCTGATGATGACGTAGAGTGCTCTGGAAACTAACATGGTGCACCCATGTCTCTCTCGTCCTATAAGGCCGGACTGCTTGTCCTCGAGCTGAACAGCGCCCTAACCAGGACCAACGCTTACTCTACCAGCTCGAGCTCTGTGTCTGCGGACCACACTGCGATGATGATGCGTAGAGTGCTCTGCATAACATGTGCCACCCCATGTCTCTCCGTCCTAATAGGAGCGGACTTGCTGTCTCGAGCTTCACAGCGCTATCAAGGACCAACGCTAATCTCCAGCCTCAGCTTGTGTCTGCGACCAGACATACTGCTGATGATGAAAGCGTAGAGTGCTCGGCACTAACATGTGCCACACCATGTCTCTCTCGTCCTATTAGGCCGCACTTGCTTGTCTCCAGCTTAACAGCGCCTAACAAGGACAAACGCTTATCTACCAGCCTCGAGCTCTTGTGTCTGCGACCAGACAACTGCTGATTGTAATGAAGCGTAGAGGCTTCTGGCACTAACATGTTGCACACATGTCTCCTCCCTCGTTCTAATAGGCCGGACTGCTTGTCTTTGATATCAGCGCCTATCAAGGACCAACCGCTTATTCTTCACCCACCCGAGCTCTGCGTCTGCGACACTAGACAACTGCCGGTGAATGAAGCGTAGAGTTGTCTCTGGCACTAACATGTGCCACCCCATGTCCTCCCTTCTCGTCCTATAGGCCCGCAACTGTCTGTCTCAGAGCTTACAAGCGCCTACAAGGAACCAACCAGCCTCGGCTCTGTGGTCCTGCCGACCAGACAGCATGCTGATGGGGAAGCGTTGCCCCACTCGGTAACTGCCATGAGCACCACTTGTCCCGTCTCGTCCGGGGGAAAGGTTGGAAGGCAGTAAGGGTTTGAAAGAAGGAAGAGAAGGTGAATGAAGGGGGCTGGTAAAGTGGAAGGCAAGCGATAGAAGGTTTGATGGAAAGGAACAGGTAAATGAGGGGTTGGAGAAAGGGGTAAAGTTGGAATTTGCAAGGGAAGAGAGAACCGGAAGTTTGGATTGGTACAAAGTGTGAAGAGTAGAGGTGAAAAGTTGAGAAGGTTTGGAATTGGGTGTGGAAGCAAAATGTGTACGAAAGGCAAAATAGGGAGGCTAAATTGAGGTTTTGTGGGAAGGGAAGAAGGTTGTGGAAATGATGAAATGATGAAAGAAGGGAAAAAGAATTTGTCTGGGATTAAGAAGATAATTGATGAAGTATATGGTGTGGAAGCCAAGGCAGTGAGTTGGTGGAAAAGGAGGAATGGAAATAAACCTGAAACATAAAAGAGGAAAAGTACACTGTTGGCTAATAAATGCAACCAAAAAGCATGTGTGTAAGCTAATATCAATTGGTTGTAAATTGTGCTGCCAATTACATACACATATACATAGTGAAAAAATGAGGTGGCTTGATTGGTAAAAGCAGTGAAATTCCCACAAAAACTAGAGGCAGTTCCTTCCACAAGCCAGTTCACCAATGAGTAGTGGAAGAAGGTGTTGAGTGCCTATTTTGTGTGTGTGTGTGTTTGCCATGCGCGCTTTTGAAGGTGAATGCAACAAATGCAGATTAAACAAATTGTCATTCAACTGGAACTCAGCTAATGTCATTCAATAAACTGACAAATCTAAAATACCCAAACACTAAATCTAAATTGCAAAAGCAGTTTTACATGAAATCAATGTGTTACATTATTCAATCCTTGAAAGGTGACTTGCAAGTGAATTACTAAAATACATGGTGTCCAAGGGAGTTTGAAGAGATGTGTTGTGGAGTGCAGGTAACCAGTTTTCTATTCAAGGCAATTTAAATATGTTCATTGAATGAAGGAATCCTCAAGCTTTTAATCAAAAATGTCCTATATTAAGTTTTCGGTGCCACTACCTTATGGGCTTGACCTGACACTGGTTTTAAAAGCTGGTTTTACCAAAACCTGTTTATCCTGTAAATGATGAAGAGCCAACATTAATAAAGCAATGGTTTTTGAGGTAACTGTAAACCCACTAATACAATAAACATTCTGAACCAAATTCCTTCAATTCTAACCACGTGTAAATCAGTTTTAAGAGCAACTAATGGATAGTATCTGTAATAGCACCAAAGACATGAAAAGAGTCAATTATTATCATGAATAGAAGGTCAGGCGGAGAGTTCATGAGTAAACATTATGCTGAGAAAGCACATGACAGCTGGCGTATACTGAGGAATAAGGGGAGTTAAGCGTTTACTTAGCTGTAGACTGGTAGCTGCATTACCTCATTAAAGTGTGCAAATACGGTATGCTCGACATGATCAACATATTTCTCATATTTCTTGTCTAAACAGGGCATGTAAGTGTTCCTGCATTAATCTTGGTTCAAACCTGTGTGTGAGTCTCAGTGATATATGCAGATATATGCGACCGGTGTGTGTGTGCCTGTGAATGTATGTGGTGGGAAGTGAAGGTCTAGGAGTGTGAGTTATAATTGTCATTGCAGAAAATTAAAATATTTCATATATAAGGAAATAACATAAATAAATGAATGCAGGGACCTCGACATACGAGGCTAATTTAATTGGTCGTTTCGTTCGTAACCTTGCTCGTATGTCAAATTGCTCGTATTTTCAAAGCAATTTTCCCCATTGAAAATTCATTGAAATGCCATTAATTTCCGTTCCAAGCTCCCAAAAACACCACCTCAGAATGTTTTTTTAAGTAAAGTTGTTTTTGAAATCGGAGAACGGGAAAGTGTATTTACAAGAAGAAACATTTTATTTATGAATCGCAACAAATACATTTTCTTATAAAAACATATTAAATTCTTTGTTTGTGGAGTGGTGTGGGATTGCTTCAGCAAATCACCGTAAATCGCTCGTGCCTTTCTCACACATGATGCTTTGTGGTTAAGGTTCCTCCTTGAAGCTGCTTCTCTGTCACCCACACAATCAGTAGGTTTCTCCATCTTTTCATGGAGAGAAGTCCGGAGCTTATAAATTATTGTAACGCCCCTAGCTGGCGTTGTACCCTTTATCAACTCCTGTTTAAGCTCAGAACATATCATTGATGTGCTACACCCGTACATCCTCGCCAAGTCAGTTACTTGCACACCTGCTCATGTTTTTCTCTAGCGATTTTGCGCTTTAATTCAATAGACATCATCTTCTTCTTCGCAGACCGCATGGTTACAAAAATAAATGTGATAATGTTTTGTAAATGTACAAAAAGCAAAAACGCGGAACCCAACTTATCAAAAATGCTTTCGAAAACGAGTGAAACAAGCACACAGACTGAGGTTAGTCTGAGGTGGGAGAAACTGTTAGACGCTGCACACGACCCCAAATCCGCCCCGGCATGTTGGGGTCGTGTGCAGCGGTGTAGTGTGCGATTCCTGTATCTCAATCTTGCTCTTATCTCAAAGCAAAATATCGCTCGCTCGCCGGTCTCGTATCTCAAAACACTCGTATGTCAGGGCACTCGTATGTCGAGGTACCACTGTAGTTTAAATTCTATTTATTAATTGTAAAGACCAAAACACTGTTTCCTGACATGAAGACTTAATGGATAAATGTACACACACAAACACATACACCCCGAGACAGAAACCAATACACGCAAATGCATGCACAAAGCAGGTATTGTTCACTGTGCCTCCGAGGACTACACAGAGTAACAAAGTGGTTAGAAGTAGTTGAGTGCCTATGTATTTGTGTGTGTGTGCTTGCATGCGCGCTTTGAAGTGAATGCAACAAATGCAGATAACAATTGTCATTCAATGGAACTCAACTATGTCATTCAATAAAGTGACAATCTAAATACACAAACACTAAATCTTAATTGCAAAAGCAGTTACATGAAATCAATGTGTCTACATTATTATAATCCTTGAAAGGTGACATTGCAAGTGAAATTACTAAAATAACATGTGTCAAGGGAGTTGAAGAGATGTGTTGTGGAGTGCAGGTAACAGTTCTTATTCAAGGAAATTAAATATGTCATTGAATGAAAGGAATCCTCAAGTTTAATCAAAAATATCTATATTAAGTTTGGTGCCACTTACCTTATGGCTGACCTGACCTGGTTTTAAAAGCTGGTTTACCAAACCTGTTATCTGTAAATGATGAAGAGCACATAATAAAAGCAATGGTATTTTGAGGTAACTGTAAACCCCATATACAATAAACATTCTGACCAAATTCCTTCAATTCTAGACCACGTGTAATAGTTTTAAGAAGCACCGTAGATTGATAGTATCTGTATAGCACCAAAGAATGAAAAGAGTCAATTATTATCATGAATAGAAGGTCAGAGTTCATGAGTAACATTAAAGAAAGCACATGACAACCTAGGAATAAGGGGAGTTAAGAGTTTACTTAGCTGTAGACTGTACTGCATTACTCATTAAATGTGCAAATACGGTACTCGACTGATCAACATATTTCTCATATTCTTTGTCTAAACCAGCATGTAAATTCCTCCATTAATCTTGGTTTCAAACTGGTGTGTGAGTCTCAGTGTGTATATGCGCCTGTGTGTGTGTGCCTGTGAATGTATGTGGTGGGAGTGAATCTAGGAGTGCAGTTAATAATTGTCATTGCAGAAAATTAAATATTTCATATAATAAAGAAATAGTTTAAATTCTATTTATTAATTGTAAAGACCAAAACACTGTTTTCCTGACATGAAGACTTAATGGATAAATGTACACACACAAACACATACACCCCGAGACAGAACCAATACACACAATGCATGCACAAAGCAGGTATTGTTCACTGTGCCTCTGCGGACTACACAGAGTAATAAAGTGGTTATTCTTGACCTATAACAATTGTAATGACTAAATTTAGTCATCGTACCTTTGCTAGAAAGTGTAAATTTGATGCTTACAGTCGTGGCAGCTCTGCACAGAATTGACCTGGCGAGAAGTCTTTTCGTAGCTTGCACACAGGTGAGCACGAGCTCTGGTCATGGTGAGTCTCGCAACCTGCGGACTGCACGTGATTTGTTGACATCTGGGCTAGAGCACGTGAACCGCTGTCTGTGTGTTGTCCCATCTGTGTTTATAGGACATCCTGGAAACATGGCACATTACCCCTACCGGGAGATATACAAAGGGAGGACAAGAGGTTGAGGGGAGAAGAGAAAGAGAGAGCAGTTTGAGAGAAGGACGCGACGAGTCATCGCCAACCGGTTGACTAAGGACAAAGTCTGTGCTCGGAGCTATGTTCTGTCTACGGCTGTCTCACGTTGTGACTCAGTGTTCCTGCTAGCAGGCACAAGTCTGGGAGGGGATGTGTCAGTCAGCCTGCCAGACATAGTATTGTAGTGTCTGACAGCAACAGCATAAGTTTGAATCTGAACAGTGAAGACATAATATTTTGCGGTGATTTTACCTCTCTCGCAAGTCGTAATATCTAGAGAAGATGAGAAAGAAGTGAAGGTCTAACTAATCATCTTGACAAACCAGCACTTTCTATCCGTATTTGCCCCGTAGGTTTACCCAGTTACAGTAATTCTCGTGGCTACAGGGCTCGTCCACTTCTCGTGAGAACTCGCCGCGGGAGTCACGCTTGATGAACTTTGAACTATTTCCTGTGGCGGCGCCAGGAGCGTGGATTGGTTATCCATGGTTATGGATATGTTATCCATACTCTCTGCTGACGCACCGATGCCTTAGTTTTCTCGGGTACTACAGAGAGGCGACTTGGACATACCATGAGACCTACAATAAATGTACTGCTCTGTTTGTTGAGCGCATTGCCTGCTAAGATTGAAGAATTACAGATGAATAAACATCTTTATTTACCAAACAGGTTTGGTTTCACGCAGTCATGGGGTGCGCTAAGTAGCAATTTGTAATGGGGTTTGAGTGTGAGCATATTGTTTGTGTTATGAAGTCTTATTAAGGTAAAGTGTACCAACGCAAAAAACAATGAAGATCGATATTGTTGCAGCATCTTTGTCGTTAATAATGAACACTAATGAACACTTTTGTCTCAGCCAGGTTACCACACTTTAGTTCAGATCAAAGTTTATAAACACTTCCAAAAAAGTAGAAATTATCTCTAAAGTACAACACGCAACAATGTAGTCCCTGTGTCAAAACGATAAACTCTGCGTAACACTTATTCACAAAGATTCAATTCGTTGCTGTAGTTTAGAAGTAAATGTGAGCACATTTTTCGTTCAAACCCACCTGCCAGAAAACACAGTTCTTCCTCTAGGTAGGAGAGAGTGGGAGTAAGTGAGAGAGAGGAGAACAGAAATTAGTAATAATAATAATGACAACAACAAGAAAACTTGTTGTGTCGTTCCACAATCACTATGTAATGTCCGAAGTGAGAAAAGAATCCTTTAGCTATTACGTGTTATTAATAAATAGTGCAAAAAAAAAAAAAAACCAACGAGAACTTGAGTAGGGAAAAATATTTTTTGCAAATTTGCACTTTTAATTAAAACTAGTCGAAGGATCAAATCAGCAAATACCTATTATCGTCCATCTTCGATGTTCATATTAGTGCAGTGAAGAACAAATGGGGAGAAGGTCATCATGAGAGATTGTTCGGATCTTCCCAGGCTCGACGGGTTCTTGTTCCTATTTTTAATGTCGCAAATGGTGAAGATCGTTATTCAAACCTATCTAGTAAGTTCCATTTTCTCAGTGATATTTGCTATTTCCTGCAACTTTTCTCTTCCATTACCTTTGTGAAATCGCTGTGCTCACTCAAGTAATCATTTTCAGGTTATGGGTGAGTGATTGACTGCAGACAAGGTACACGAAATGTTGAAGGGAGAACGACTATGGGTGTGTTGTACTTGTTACTGTGTTGTCCCTTATGGGAGGAATGACAATCGTGAATCTCATGAAGGTGTCTAGGGGTTAAATATAGCTTATTCCGCATCTTTCACTGATGCCAGACTCATAGAGCATTGGTTTGAAGATCCTGTAAGAGGACCTTCCAGAGGAAGCCACTCCCTCATAAAGCAGTAGGGACCGTTAGTCTCGGGCCGGTCGCAGCACATCTCCAAGCCTAGGGGTGAACGCAAAATAAATTGCTTCCTACCGCGTGCAGCATCTTCCAGTAAACGCAGGGATTATCACTTTAATGGCCCTTGAAAAGTGCTTACAAATCGATTTTTCGCACTTTTCTGTGCTAAATGCTAAGTGTCAAAGGTTAGCGGGAACCAGACAGTCGTAGCCTGGGCATCACGATAAAGCCAGCATCCCCTCCCATCATACCAAGTCGTTTGCCTGGAGAGCTGTCCTTCGTGTGTAAGGTTTGCTTCCTGTGCGTGCTGGCTGATGGGAAATTTTCTGCTCTCACCTCCACAGGTTATTGAATTGACTGGACCCAGTCGATGTCGCAGCTGATATGATTTTCATGTGTACTTACAGACAATGCATGCAAATTCCATACGACCTCATTTGTACTTCTCTCCCTCTCATTTTCTTTCAGTCTCTCATTCAATCACTTCTTCTGTCACCCCTCCCTTGCTTACTTCATATATTCATTGAGACAAAACGATATGTTGCCAGATGGCAGGTAAATATTTATTGGGGGTTTACACAAACCGTGGAAATACGTTAAGATAACCGGGATGTTATAGGCATCTGCAGCATCTAACATAGGAAGGTTTTCAACAGTGAAAAAATGGAAGATAACAAAGGTTGCATGCATGTGAATTGCCTGGGATTTGGAAACAATTATGGCCTCAGAATGTAAGTTCTCTACATGGATGACTACAAACACGGATGGCAATCAATGGAAGGAAAGTCAAAGTCTAATGAAAGATTATGACTGGAAACTATTATTGTTTAATCAAACAATATGATGGCGAGGATATTTTTGTCACATATTGTAGAAAAGAAGAATGAAAGTCTCCCTTGTGTAAGTGTGCAGTATACTCGAAATACACGGTACAAGTATTTATCTCCCCCTCATAGCTTATGGTTGAGAATTTTATAGACGAAAATGTACACACAGAACAAATTACTTTTTATTTTCATTATTTTTCCATACATGATAACTTGAAGCGAGTGTTGATATACCAACTACGAAATACTCACACGTGGCGATGGCCTCGTAAACAGACTTATTTACTGTACACATGATCGTACGACACTGTGGCGCAGATACGAAGCGAGAGGAGGTGCATTAGCATATTGTGGACGCAAGACACTGCACAGTCAACAAGACCATGTCTGACATCTCACGACATCTGACGACATGACTTGGCTCAGCCCATGCTCAGGGTCCCAGCCCCCTGGCCGAAACCGAATCCTTTTGGGCCGAAGTTTTTGCCATAGCAAGCTGTAAAATTAATATTTTGACCCCTAGACATTATTTTTGAATATGTATACCATTGAAACACAAAATAAATGCCATAAAATATCAGTCTTTAATTTGCTATCAATTTAGTCACGGTACTAATATAATGTTTGTCAACAGTAATGATGGTTTCCTAGAGATGGCCCATGACTGTCTTTGCAATTGTCTGATTGTGGGCTTTCTTCTTGTGCTAGCAACTTAAATTTTTCTCTTTGTATTTTTGTATTGAAAAATTCATATATCTTCCATTCCTTGTCTTTAGGTTTGTTCTGGAGTAAATAAAACAAGCCTCAAATACAGAAACTTAAAATCTTGGCACATTATCGTGTATGATAGTATGTTCTGAGGTCTGAGGATGAGGAGATTCTAAGACTTCTTTACATCCTTCGCTCGTGATCTCATGTCCTACACTGAGGTTACCCTGTATCCTATGACTATGTAACCTCACATCCTGCCCTCGAGTGACCTCAAATGCTGAGCATATTAAGAATATTAAGAACTCACTTTTGCAGTACACCTCATTCTCGTGTGCGGCCATGGTGGTGGAGTCCAGGGACTTGTGGCAGTTTTTGCAGTTGAAGCAGCTCTTGTGCCATGGCTGCAAGGAAACAAAGAGGAGACATGTAACTGTCACAGCTTACAGAAGATTATGGCAATAGGACAGTAATGTCACCAGCTTTAGCACATGCTTACAATAAAACATTATATCAACATGATAAGAATCGGTTTGCTATTAAACACTACAGCTGATTACTTACACCACAATGTAGACAAAGCACGATTAGCTTTGTATCTATAGGGTGTGGATAATTATAGAATCGGCAAATAGTGCCAACACTAATAAATAACTTTATATATTTCTTATTACTTCTTATTCAAAGCAGTCTAATCATATGTTTCTGTTTGAGTCGTTTAATTCATGTCTGCACAGATAAAGAAGAACAAAAACATGTTTTTGTTTTGCTCAGTAATGGCTTCTTTTAAAGTTATAACCAAATTAACTGCTGTATATTCGACTTTGTTCTCGATGCTTACAAGTTGTGTCCCTAGCTTTCTCAATAACTAATCTTATAATGACAAAAGTTTAAACAGATAAAGGTTGCAGATGACTGACAAATCTCGACGAAAGTTTGACCAAGTTTGGCAGTTGTTACTCTGACGTCATGACGGTGATGTGAAGAGCTTTCCAAAGTCAGTCAACCATTCGCTCATATTTGTCCGGTTAAAAACGCCTTCAAGGAAGAAGTATAGTTTCCAACAACAAAAAGGTTAAGCAAAACGCTGAGGTTCCCTTGATCCTTAATATTTATTCCGTTCACATTTACCCGCCTACAGCGTGTTCTTGAGAAGGTTTAGCGGCAAAGTGCGGAAAGCCACGTCACCAACTCGACCTGCTAGTCAGACACTCTATAGGGAAAGGTGTATAGGCGAAGTCAAACCCGACCACCTGTTATTAAAGTATTTGATCCACAAGAAGTGTGAGGTGTGAGGGGGAGAGCGAGGACGTACCACAGTGCTGCCGATGGCGCGCTCGGCGTCGTACACAGTCTTGCCGCAGCGAGGACACTTGGGGCCCGTGCTGCTGCTGGCGCCCGCACCAACCACCTGCTCCCTGGGTTTGGTGCTGCAAGACACGGCATCACACAATGACATAGGGAGAATCTCCAGAAGGTTACAGACAGAAAAAACAATGAAGGGTCTCAGCCTACTTGTTGGCTAGCGACCAGTGTGCGATTTCATTCGCTATGTTACTGTAGACACCGAGACCAAAAACATTATACTTTGTTTATAAATAGAAAAACCTCTTCGCGCTCCTGTTGTTTCCCTTTATTCATGTATACCCATTAAATGCTCTGTATGTGTAAGTTCCGCAGCACAGCTCGAGTCCCCTATCATCATGGCCCAGCAGATCCATTACGGGCCAAGGTTCAAGAGGTACAATATTTATTGTAGGATGTCCGAGTACTCGTTATGATTTTGTTGTCAACTTTGACCCCAACTTTGCTTTTAAATCGTAATCTAGAGTAACGCACCTTCCTCAAGCAAAATTAACTAAATCTATTATTGCATAGAAACCACACATTACAAAAGCCCACATAAAAACCTGACATTACAAAAGTCCAAGTGAAGAAACAACACAGATTATCTAACATTACAAAATCATATCAAGAAACCACACACATTATCTAACATTAAAAAAACCCATGTAAAAAAACACACAAACTATCGATAACAATTAATCCTGCAAGCGCCTGACTCTTTTAAAGTATGATCCAGTGTGACTGATAACCATGAGCTATGTCTAACTCTGGTTCCGCATATGTTTCATATTGAGCCTGCCTATACTTTTGTCTGATAAACATAACCATATATTTGTCTAACTCATCAATACCCACGCTGCAAGCATCTGACCCTGAAGAACACTGATAAACATGGGCTCTGTCTATTGTCTGACTGATACACTATGTCTGGTTCTGATATATGTCGATACTGTCTACGTCTGAACAATAAACATCCTCCCTACAGGCTTCTGACTCTAAAGGACATTGGCTCTGCCTACGTCCGACTCTAAATGAGGTGATGTCCTGCATGTCTGTTGTGATAAACATCGGCTCTGCAGGCATCCGACAGGACGTCATCGGTCTTGTTTACTCCTGACTGAAAACAAAATAGACCCTGCGTGTGTCTGACTGTTAAAGCATGAGCCCTGCATGTGTTTGACTGTGATAAACATCAGACCTGTCTGAGTTTGACTTTTAAACCCCACCTCTACCTATTTCTGATACCGAAAAGTTTTAGTGCAACCCCGTGATGTCAAGGGATCCAAAATGTTGGGAGCTGAGCATCTTCTGAAGACACTGCACTACAGTTTACAAGAAGTGCGCTGTCACACTGTTAAACTGTCAAACTGTCACACCAGTAACATCATGTCACACTAGGGACATGACACTCACTCCATTTCGCACTCCACGTTGCCAAATCGCTCTCCCTTGTCCATCCCCAGAGCGCCGGCACCGCCGCCGAAGCCGTAGCCCTTGGGACCGTACTTACGGCCGTGGCACACCTTGCAGAACAGCTCACCCTCGGGCTCCGCCACGTTGGTGCTCTCTAGAAGCTTGTTGCACAAACCTGAAAGAAACCAACTCACAGTTTTAACCACACGTACCAACATACCATACATACCAACATGATACGAAAGATAATTCGTAAAGAAAACTGTTGCGAACTAGCAGCTGTATTTTTGTATAATCTCATTATGGTCTACTCTCATGTATTTTAACACATTTTTATGAAATCAAAGAAAAACAAAAATACAAGGAAACAAAGAAAGAAAAGATTTTTTGCAGTGAAAGGCACACGACTGTATATGTGATGCACTACAAGGTACACAACTTCGTCCTCACTTGTGTCTGTGTGGAGACGCACTTACCGCACTTGAAGCAGAACTTGTGCCATTTCTGGCCGGCAGCAACCTTCTCCTCGGCCGCGTAGACCGACTTGCCGCACTTGGGGCACCTGGCCTGCTCTGGAGGTTTGAATGGCATGTTGTCGGGTTCTCAAGCCGCTGTTATCTGTACAGAAACAATTAACCAGTTTAGTCTCGGACTTGATCAACTCTGTAGGCGAGTCTTGTGTTTCTTCCAATTCTCTGCTGTTGCACAACACATATTTTTTATTCTTCTGCTTGCTAAAATATCAAAAATTAAAATTATCAAATTAAAAGCTGTCCTGGTTGTGCAATTTCTTATAACAAACACATAAACGTATAGATGTTTAAATTATTTTTTACGCATATATTTCCACATACTATTCCACATTATAGTTAAAAAGTTGGAATTCAACACATTAAGGTGTTTTTCCTATCATGGCTTAAAAATATCCGGCGCGTTCCACGGTACCGTGAGTGGCAAAACTCACAACAAAAGAAGTCTCGGGCCCGAGTTCACCAGAGCGGAGCGGCTCGCACCACATGACTGATGCGCGAACACCGGCATGACGGATGGTGTTTACACCTGCGCCATGTCTCCCCGCACCACCCGCACCACCCGCACCCCGCTCAGCAAGTCTAGCAGCAAACCTATCCGCGTGGGCGGCTTCTTCAGGCTAAATTTAGATGTGTTGCTTTCTTCATTATTTACTTAAATATCCTCACAGAGCGTGCGAAAAAATGAAAATGTAAGAAGGCAAGCAGAAGAGGAAACTAAAAAGAAAGACGAAAAAGGAGGAACGGGAAAGAGGGTCAGAGAGAGAGAGATGAATGAGAAGATAAAAAGCGAGCAAAGAGAACAGGAGGGAGATGGTGTAAGGAGGTAAAATGAAGCCATACGATGGGTGGATTTCGCAATTTAGACGCACACAACCAGTGGAGTCGGTTTAAAAACTGTTTAAAGGACTACTGGGGTGCGATTTTCTTCTTATTGAGTAAAACAAGATGTAATTTCCAAACAAAACAACAAGTGAACACACCTTCTCGAGATACAAACATCGCATGCACAGAGAGGGTAAACACAGGGAGGTCCCATATGTGCACAGATACGCCTAATTCATATATGGTCTTAACTTTACCACTGGCTGAGAGCTTTACCACTGGCTGAAGTCTTTACCACTGGCTGAGAGCTTTACCACTGGCTGAGGTCTTTACCAAGAAAGCGTGACTATGTACAACGCTGACGTCTGCCTTGTCGACCTGTGCATGCTGATGTTTGTAGGCGTGTATATCGATAATGTAAGGGAGGAGTAGATTTATCCTTATCTGAGGAAACATTACCTTGAACTGAGCTTTACCTAGTTACTGGGAAAAACAAGGGTGCACCCTCAGTAGTGGCAACAGGCGGAACATGGCCGTCTGTCAAGGAGCAGCAATCTTGCACCAACACAGCTTCACTGTGTGTGAGAGGAACGCTCTTCCACTTCAAGCCTTTGATCATCCGTTCTGTTTTTATTTTCTGTATTGAAAACCTTTATTTCCTTGGCCCTATTTCTATAACATCGATTTTAAAAATGCGTGGGGTTTTTTTTTTTCTTCAAACCTCCGAACGCGGGAACACAGAAATTATTTAGACCGTTGAAAACAAAACGCGTTCATTTTCATTAATTCCGTGTTCTTTCTCTCTCTATATAAAGTAGGTGATCATTTGGCCTTGCATCTACGAGTCAGTAGATCAGTTGTTCGATGATAATGATGATGATCCTATCTTTCACTCTCAGTTTCTTTTCCTTTATGTGTCTGCGCGTGCTCGTTCGTATGTGTTCGTGTGTGTTTGCGTGTTCTGTTTATTTCCTCTGTGAGACAGCTTTGGTTTGACTACACTGAGCTTAAAAAATTCTTCATGTACATCTGCTTGTTACCTTGAAATGTGCTGTCAGTGGTAAAACCCTGCCAGGTACTTGCTCACTCAGCAAGACTCCAGACTACATTACCATATGCGTCAAGGGAAGTGTGTGTGTGTGTGAGGGGGAGGGAGACGCATTACCATCTAACGAGAAAAAAAGTAGAGAAAGTCAGCTACTAATTTAGCTCATAACTTATTAGCAGACGGAGCAAGAACCGCTTTTGCACGCGCCATGGCGTTGGTGGTGTAAACCTGAGAAACACGAGCGAGAGCTCCCGCGCACGCGCGCACACACACACACACACGTACATACGTTCACACGACTATATTTTGCACATTTCGACGAGCATGCCAAGACTTTGGCACATAGCAGACGAAGGTAGCGCAAAAATGCTGCCAAAGCCTCACGGATTCTCTCCTCATGCATTTTTATGCCGGTTCGGCAGTTGCGGAACGCGCATCGCACCTTGGCATCCCTGCAGCACTGAAGGCAACATCCTACAGGTACATATCGTACAACGACACTACTCAAGGCCAGTTCAGATGAGATCTACACACTTAAATTATGGAAGAAAAATCTGAAATATATACACATTGAAGCAATAAAACAAGGGAGAGTAAATATTTTGTGTACACAGAGCATAGAGAAAGTCGATATACAAAGCGTCAGAGAAAAAAAAATGAAAGTATTCAAAAAATAAACAAAACATTACACGAGAACCACAGACAAATAATCACAATGTTTAGATTTATGTTGTTGTGTACAGCACTATCTCAGCATCCGAAGAAGCAGATAGCAAAGCCAGCAAAGTGCATGACTGTCGTTAGTTCAAGAATCGTCGACAGCCTGCGGAGAGTAAATAGATGGGTGGGCATCCTTCTGGGAACGGAGAAGCACAACAGAGGGGTGGGTTTGGGAGGTATGTGACTTAAAGAAATATGATCTCAGGCAGTCCAGACAGCAACCATTAAGAGAAAACTAAGCAAATAGGATAAGTCTTGGATGACTGTCAAGAACTTACATGGCTGTTGAATTTTTTCAAATACGCATGCTTAAAGCCTGTTTACTAAAGAAAAGTATCTTCTTGATTTCCATGAAGTAAGATGTTTAAATGGCGAAACTCTGATTTAATATGTACAGGTAAGATGGCCGTCGTTGGTAGAGTTTTTTAATATTATTATTTGAAAGAGATTATTGACTACAAGGGAACAGCTAAAGGCAGGATCGTGGTCAGGAGTGTTCACAGACTTAAGCAATATATTTCTGCACTGTCTGGATTCTTTCTCCAGTGCATGTCTACCCCATAGGTCTTGAATATCTGAACAAAATCTTCCCCCGGTCTGTTTTGAAATACAAGCCCTAAAGTTATCTGAAAATATGCTTCCTTCCGACTCAGCGCCGCACCCAAAAATAGCCCACCCAGTGGGATGCAGACGAGCGACTTTTGCCACGATCCACCCGCAATCCGAAACACCCCTTCATCCCAAAGGGTCCGTCAGGTGTGCATGCACAAAAATAGAAGCCACCGGTCTTAAAAATACCGCCGTGCTCTGGTAAAAACGGTTTCCTTGACATTCAGCTTCAGGGCGTTCTTGTTTCTGCTCGGGCTTCAGGTGTACAGGGAAGGCAAATACCGCATTCTTCTGGGATGAGGAAGACTAGAGGAGACTGTGGAGGAAACCGATGCAAACTTCCTGCGATATCAAACACCCTGTGTTGACTCTATCTACATCACTAGACGTTGCGAAATCCACAAAGGTAAAGGTGATTCTAATAACATGGGCAAGTGGAACTGTTCACCGGAAGAAGACTAAGTTATCTTCTCTCCGCCTGTGGGTTTAAAAGGATTAAGGCTCTGTGAGTCAGCTTGGCTGCCTCTCTGTTGTGAGAACGGTCTTGAGGCCCACTGTGTCTAATATTGCGAGCAGATGCATGCTTAGAGATAACAGACTATCTCTACAAGCTTGTTTACAGCTGCTATGGCATCCAGCCAGCCACCTAGAACCGAGACAGAGAGAGGATGGAGGGAAAGGAAGAGAGAAGTAACAGCACTTAGCTGCTCAGGTAGCGGTGGGCGTGGTCAGGTTTTAAACTCGTTGGTGTCACAATAAACTCAGGGATGGGGAGTAGCGCAGTCAAGACAATGAAGAGCGGCAAAGCACCAGGGGCAGATGAAATAACAGCAGAGATGTTGAAAGCAGATATAAATGTGACAGCTCCCAAGCTGACTGAAATCTTCAAGCAAGTTTGGGAATCAGGGCAGCTCCCTGTTGCTTGGAAGACAGGGCTCATCTTCAAGTTACCCAAGAAAGGAGATCTTGGAGACTGCAATAATTGGAGGGGCATAACACTTCTTTCCCTCACCAGCAAGGTCTTCAGCAAGATTGTTTTGTCAAGACTGACGGCAACTCTTGAGAAAGACCTCCGACCACAGCAAGCAGGATTTCGTCCTGGGCGATCCTGCTCCGAACACATCTTCATTCTGCGACAGATTCTGGAGCAGAGCAACGAATGGAACACACGCTGTACATCAATTTCATCGACCTGGAGAAGGCTTTTGACAGCATCCACCGCGAGTCCTTATGGAAGATCCTGAGGCATTACGGAGTCCCTGCAAAACTTGTTCAGGTCATTGCAATGCTGTACAGCGATTTCAAATCCCAGGTTGTCTGTGACACGGAGCTCACAGACCCTTTAACGTCAGTACCGGGGTGAAGCAGGCTGCATTCTATCGCCGTTCCTCTTCATCCTGGCCATGGACTGGATCATGAAGACTTCCACCGACAGTGAGAGGAGAGGGATCAGATGGACCATGACTATGACAGCAACAACAACGCTGGAAGACTTGGACTTTGCTGATGACATTGCCCTGCTGTCACACCGCCACCAAGACATGCATGAAAAAACAAAGGCCTTCTCAGAAACAGCTGGAAACCTTGGCTTGAAGGTCAGCACAAAGAAATCGAAAAGTATGAGAGTGAACGCCAGAGTCCAAGACGGCATCAAACTAAATGGAGAAGAGATTGAGGAAGTTGACAGTTTCACCTATCTTGGGTCCAAAATGTCAAACACTGGGATGCGGAGGTGGAGATTCGAGCCCGACTGGCGAAAGCCAGCCAGGCCTTCGCCTCACTCAGGAGCACATGGAAGGCAAAAAACATCAGCCAGAAGATCAAACTGAGAATCTTCAAGTCAAATGTGATCAGCACCCTCCTTTACGGATCAGAATCATGGAAGATGACCAAAACCATCAGTAACAAGCTTGACGTCTTCCAAAACAGATGCCTCAGGCGCATACTTAACATCTTTTGGCCAATACCATCAGCAACGAAGAACTCCACGAAGAACTGAAACCGAGTCCATCACCACGCAGGTTCAACGAAGGCGTTGGCGATGGATTGGACATGTGCTCCGCCAGCAGACAGCAGACCTTTCCAGAGTCGCCCTACGATGGACTCCAGACGGCCGAAGAAAACGAGGCCGCCCAAAGGAAACTTGGAGAAGAACAGTGGAAAGGGAGATGAAAGGAAAGGTCTGGACATGGGGTCACCTAGAGCGGGTTTCAGCCGATCGACATCGGTGGCGGACTCTGGTTGAGGCCTTATGTGCAACCTGATGCACGAAGAGGAATAGATAGATTGATAGATGGGGAGTAGCTGTAGCCTAGACTATACCTTTCACCCTATCAGCTTTTGGAAACAGTTTGTGTTCCTTTCTTTGTTTTCAGTGTCAGTGTTAGAAAAAAAATGCCTTATGATCTGCTTGCCTAAATTAGATTAAGCAGTGTTTACTTATATTCCATGCAAACTCATTTATTTCAATGGTCTGTTGTTCATTGTCACAGTATTGATAAGAGGTTGACATTTTTCATCACCACATAACCTAACTTATTGAAAATTCCACCAGGTACCTGATACTTAAGCATCTGTTTAGTTTTCATTTCTAAGTAATATGGAACAAATAGTTATAGAAAACAAATGTTTATCGGAAAACGTATATAATTTCTTTTGTCACTAAAACAGGATGAGGAAAAAGATCCAGAAATGTTTAATATAATCGTAAAATACGTGTACTTATTGTGTGAAAAAGGCCGGGGGAGGAAGGGTGCAAGGAATGAATGAAAGCATTTATGGATTCACTAAATAAAATTGTCGGTATATCGCAGTTCTCCGTTTCATTATTATAATAAAAACTTTGTAAAGCAAGTAATAGTGTTTAGTGTGTATGTTTGATGTTTGTGTATATTGCTACAGCTAACTTGTTATAACATCACGCTTTTAAAAGTAGCCAAAAGAAGCTGGCTACATTTTAAAAGTAGCCCAAAGTAGCCGGCTACATTTTGAAAAAAAGTAGCTGTAGCCTAGCCGGCTACAAATTAAAAGTAGCTTGCCCATCCCTGCATACTTTATATGGGGCTTTAGTTCAGTTATGGTCAGTGATGTGCTGCTTTTCTATTTCTCATCTCTCCTGCACGCAACTTATTCCTATTGTCAATTTTGTTGTTGTTGTTGCTAAGAGAGGGGCTGTAATAGAGTACCCCGTTGACTGTTGATTTAGAGATATGTCTGCTAGGTAGCGCTTTGAGCGCGCACCCTTTTTCGTTGGTTCAATTTTGAAAGGAGAACTCAATAGGGCTACATTAGGTCTTAGCTATAGGTGGGTCTTGGATGGGGAAGTTTATTGTTTCATTATAAGACCACCTAGTGACAGTTGTTCTTTTCTTTTCTCCGCGGGTTTGTTTTGTGCGCGTTTTTGTTAGTTCTGACAGTTTTATCATCTTTATCATCTTTATCGTCATTATCATCTTTTTCATCTTCCATTCTTCATGTGATCATGTCAACCTCGTGCTGGAGTCTCAACCGTTCTGTTTCGTCCTCCATTCATTTCTTCGTTCCTTCACCTTCATTGTTCGGTCCTGCGTCGTATGGTCAGCGAGGCAGCTCGGACTGTGGACCAGCAAAGGGTCTCGGGACACATCGGACAGACAGTGCAGTGGAGGTCAGCTCGAAAGAATTGCGTAAGGCCACAGAAAGTGAAGGCGACAGTGTCAACAGAGTGCACAGTGTCTATGTCTAACTTCAGGCCTGAAGGCCTCAGGGGCAAGAACTCTAACAGTACTGTTCCTCAGTGTGTGCTGGTGTTTGGTGGTTGTTGTTGTTTTGGTTTTTTTTTTTTCATTGATATTTTACCTTACTAACAACCCTCATTACCTTTTCGTTTCGCTTCTTCCATGAACTGTACTTTGTGTGTTTTTTGTTTGTGCTCCTCTCTTCTATTTTTAACCACCTGATCCACATAAAAGCTGGGCCGACCTTTGACGACCCGTAAGTGGTCTCGCGGTGCGATGACACTTCGGCCCGAATACTTCACCCGACAGTTACGGCACTCTGATGACTTTCCCTCGAAAGTGTTGCTCCCCCTGTCCGTCGTCCTTCCCGGCCAATCCGCCAACCACGTAAGAGAGCGACGACTGCTATCCCGGCAAGACAGAGTCATGCCTGTCCCACCCAGTCCAGGGACACACACGTGGTATCCTTGACGACTGCGATGCCACGTACAGCCGACGAACGAACACCACCTTTAAGCAAAGTTCTCCGGTTCTTTGGAGTGCAGCGAACCCAACAGACGTTCTCCTCCTTTGAGAATGACGACCTCTGGCCTTGGGGTGGAACGTCTACCTCTCAGAGGGAATGCACGTCCTCTCACAGGTAGTTCAAGCCCTGGTCACATAGCCATGGCCTCCATGGCGACAGCAGGCCGTCCCGACAGTTCCTCGATCGTCACTGACTCGCCCCCTTGCTCCTGTTCTGTAACCCAAGCGTCCTTCCTCCCGAGTCTTGCCGGTACAAGTGAAGTTGGCGATAGAAATGCATAAGTCGCTTCGACTGCAAACTAGTTGCTCCGTCCACACTTTTAATTTTCTTAAACTTTGGCTTTGTAAATCTTTCTTTGTCTTTTTCCATTATGGCATTATACACTCTTTTATATTAGAACGAAAGCGGAAATGCATCAGGTGTTCTGTGTTTCTGTGCCTCGAAGTGGAGACAATGATAGCGATGTCAGTATTTCTGTATCGGTAAAACAGTTCTGTACATTAAAGAAGAGACTATTTTCCTTCTGCAGCCTCTTATATCCTTGAAAAAAAATCAGACACCTAATCCTTCTGGGAGGGCAGAGGTAGAACTCGCTGACAGCAGGTGAAAAATGGGGTTAACTGGTAAAAGCCATTGCGAGCTGTATATCCCTACTCAGTCTGTCTACACCTTGTCAGAGTAGTACTTATTTGCTTATAAAGCAACTATCTGACAGCAGAGACTGTAGCATTGTTACTCTGTGTCACGGGTTAGTTTTCACTCGCGTGACAGTTTGTCAGTTGACTCACTGGATGTTGAAGGGAGTAACCATTTCCTGATTAAGATTAGTGTGTCTGGGGACTGAACATCCTCATTATTATTGCTGCTCTTTCACACCAGTACACTTTGCCTTCTTCTTTCAGTGTCTGCTGAAGTTACTTTCACAATCTGTGTAACTTAATTTTCATTAAATGTTTTATAATGTCCATCTAAGCATTATCTTCCTTTGACCACACATTTTTGTCAGGGCTCCCCATCACAAAATGCAAGGGACTTATAGGACACCCCAGTCAAGATTGCTGGTTGTTTTAGCCTTCCTTTTTCTGATAAAATTATTGATAATTAGAGTTCTTATCAATCAGTAGCCCCCAAAACGGACATTTGCTATTACTAACGTGACCGTTATGTTTGGTGTGATTTTTTTTAGTAAATATAAAATTTCACTGACTTTTGATAACATATGATGACATCAGATGTCACATCCAGTTCACTACAAAATGTCTTACACGATAAGACATCAACCTAAACTCTTTTAGGTTTCCTGACTTGCGAAGCAAGTTTTCTTTTCTTTACCAGGACCCGTTTCATGTGATTTACGTATGCTTGTACATGGGCAGTTCGTGTCCTGGCCATGTATGTCGCATGTCAAGCAGGGGAGCGGGAGAAAGGAAGAGAGGAAGCTTTGTATGAAAGAGATCATTCTTGTCAGTTGTCTTTCATAATCTTAATTCTCCAAAATAGCAGCTAAGACACACCTTGCCTGACTTCCTCAATATGCTGCTCCTTATTGGCTGAAGACTTGCGAGGGGTGTGGGCTGTGGGTTCTCTCGCGTGGTCAACGTAATGACAATATGATGACGGAAACTCCAAAGTTGTCAGGCGGATGACCGTGTGATTGATTGTGGAGATGTACATTAATGGAATGTGGAGGAGTCGTCAAAACTCGGCACAGGACAGAGAAGGAGGCAGTCCAGACTTGCTGATGACAGTGTTGTGTAAGAGGAGTGCTGGAAGAAGCAAGTGCATCGTTATAGGATAGAACAGAAGACCTCCGTGATAAGTCTCACATTCGATCGGATTCCTACGACACAGCTATGACATCGACTGAAGAGTATAAACGAGAGAAAAGGCCTAGCTGGAAAAGAAGTCAAAGGTTAGATGTTTACTAAAACAGAAGTAGACTTTATTTTCAGACTGTTTTGATCAATGCTGTACATATATTGTGAAAATCTAATAAGTTACAAATTTTTGTATTCATTGCAAATGCAGTTTGTGTTTTGCTTTTCGTGATTTATTTTGCAGCCTTTTTTATGCTGTCTTTATGTTAATGAGAAAATTAAACAATCAGGCAGACCACCTCAAAGGTCTTGTTATCTGTTTTATTTCGAAAAGGCTGCCCTTGTGTCTTTAAAGCATCTCTTTGAATTTAATGTTTCATTATTCAGAGGATTGCGATTTTTTATTGTACTACAGTTGTTGCTGGTACCTTTGCACTGCCTAAACCTTATCTAATTCCTTTTTGATTCTTACTCAGATGCTTTATACTCTTTAAATGCATTACAAGCATAAAATTTGAAATGGTTTTGTTATAACTGATTTCTCACACTGCGGCATAACTCATGTATAATATCATACTAGATACCAGTAGGCGTCGAGCTTTGGTATCGTACAGTTCACATGAAGAAATTAAGAAAGACAAGTATCCAGCCTCTCAGAGAAATATCGTGTGCGGACGTTTTGCCGACGGACGTTTCACCGCCGGACGTTTCGGAGCCGGACGTTTTGTCGACTGGACGTTTCGCCGCTGGACGTTTCGGAGTCGGACGTTTCGCCGCCGGACGTTTCGCCGCATTATGTCAGAGAGAGAGAGAGAGAGCTTACTTACTTCTCAAAGAATGAAAGTAACTACTAGATTACACAATAATTCTTTATTTCAAACAAATTTTACACACAGACTTCATAGACAGTTCACTTTGATTTTCACAGATTATGCGCAACAGCTTTGAGAAAAAACATTGATACAATGGCGAGAGAAATGTGTGAGCTAACGGTTCACATGAGGAGGGATAGTGAGAGAGAGTTCACTGATACATTGATACAATGGCGAGAGAAATGTGTGAGCTAAGGGGCGTCACACACTTGACTTCGGCTAAAGGTCCCGCGTGAAATGCTGAAATGAAGTGTCCCGCGCCGAAACGTCCGGCGGTGAAACGCCGGTCGGCAAAACGTCCGACTCCGAAACGTCCGGTGGCGAAACGTCCGATCGGCAAAATGTCCGGCTCCGAAACGTCCGGCGGTGAAACGTCCGTCGGCGAAAAGTCCGTGTACCGAGAAATATACTTTTCAAGTTTTCTATACAATAGTATTTATGTTTATTTTTGTTTTAGTGATAGATGTTGAGCTACAATAAACAAAAGTGACGTTTTATAGTTCTACTATCATGCATGTTTCGCCGGGCTTCTTCCTCTGTGTTATCTTACAGGGCTGCTGGATGATGTTTAACTTTATGACCTGCTAACCAATATTTATTTTGTACCTTTAACTGTCTTGATTAGTCACTTGTGTAAATGGAAAGTAATGTAAGCAAACTGAATTATCAAAGTTAACAAATCTGTTTCAAATAGAATGCATATGCAAACACATTTACAAAAAGCGTATTTGTAGTGCTCGCACTGAGAAGTGAATCTTTCAAGTTAAAATTGGTCATTTTTTCCACACAAGATTTCTCGATAAAGGGAAAGCGTTCTACATGGTTGCACTTGAGTCATTTCACATGGAGTAATTAAGCCATTTTTTGACGATGCCCGAATGTTTTAAAACTATGTTGCCTTTGTGGTGCAGATGCCGCAAGCGCATGTCCACTCTCCTACACACACACGTGGCGCTCATTGTTGTGTGCACGCTGGCAGCACTCGATGCCGCCTGTGTCATGGGCCAGGTCATCTGCGACCTTCTCATTGTGAATGGTAAGACACAAGAATGCTAAGATGTGTGTGTGTGTCATTTGTCATCGTCATTTCTCATTGTCAAAACGTTACAACTGATTTATTTGCGGGACAAAACGAGGAGACGCTGAGCTGGACAAGACTACGCTACTCGCATAGCAAGGGCGTGCCCCGCTGCTGGCAGGGCAGGGCAGGGCAGGGCAAGAGGGCAGGGCAGGGCAAGAGGGCAGGGCAGGGCAGGGCAGGGCAGGCTGCTCTCGCACACAGGCTTAGGTCGGAGGTACTCTGCTGTAACAGATGAAAGCATTTATAGGCTTTACATTGTATGTGAAGCGGAAGACTAAATTTTAAATACATGTATACCAGGACACTGGAGAGGTGTAAAGAATAAAGAATCTTAAATCTTGAAAAAAATCCTACTATACAATCAGTCCTCAGTCATGAAGAAGCTACTAAAAAATTACGAAAAGCAACTGGTCAAAAACTGAGCTCTTGTCACTCACATGTGCAAACCATTTGTGCTTTCATTTCATATTTAACAGATGGCAGTTTCCTTGAAGCAGGCCTGTGCTGTGTTGGGTATAAAGTAGATACAGAAAAGGTGACACACCCACAGCGAGTGCGTGATTTGTAATTCAGTCCTAACTCACAATGCTTCTCTGTTTCTCCTCACAAATCTCCATCTCCTTCACGCATGAGTGGACGAACACCTGGGATATCGTTGGCGAATTAAAAAAAAAAAAAGTCAAGAGGACAGGCCACGCTGTTTCTAGATTCTTTTTGTGACTTTACCGATGTTGATAGAAATGTTAAAAATTTGATGTACAATACTTCAGCCAAGTTCGGATGCTTTCTAAGAGTATTTGTGACTTTCTAAAAATAAAAGTAACCAAAAAGTACACAACACTGGACTGTAGGAAAATATACATTATTAACATAAATGTGAATGAAATATAACTGCAGCTTAACGGTCTGTGATTATACTGTGCAATCATGTTTATGCATTTCAGGTAAATATGCTTTGCGAGATTTGATTATTATTCTGTAAAAGGTTTTTATACAGTCATAAATGAGGGTAGAAAAGCAACCAACCCACAGCAAAAATGTAACAATTTTTAAATGACTTTAGAAACTTTTAAATGACTTTAGAAAGCTCCATAACAACAAACACGATTGGTCTTGTAGCACTTTCATCCAAAATAAATCC
This sequence comes from Pomacea canaliculata, assembly GCF_003073045.1. Taxonomy (NCBI): domain Eukaryota; kingdom Metazoa; phylum Mollusca; class Gastropoda; order Architaenioglossa; family Ampullariidae; genus Pomacea; species Pomacea canaliculata. The sequence goes on along the minus strand of NC_037592.1, from coordinate 19,086,318 downwards.
TTCCAAACGATACACGCCACGCAAAAAATTAGTTTTTGTCCTTCTAATGCGCGATATCATCTTCTAAAGACTCCATCTCTCCAAAACAGCAGATGAATTTACTTTGTGTTATCTGCCTCCCTAGCCACCTCCCCAAAATACCAAGCTGATGTAATTAAAACCAACTTTGGAAGAAAACATCACGTGAATTCCACAATACAAAAATCAAATTCATTGTCATAGCCCTGTGGAGAACGCAGAAATAAAAATTGTTCCATTTCTTTTGCTTTTTTAAAGTTTAGATATTAGTTATAAATTACCAAAAATGAACATTAATAATTACATAGTCTAATGTACAAAATTTTTACATAATTTAGATAAAAAGGTATTCTAAACTAAAACAAAGAACTATTACAATCACTGGTATTCTTGTATATATAATTATATAATTATACATATATACCTATAATTCCTGTACATATAATATTTACATATAATTTGATATTATACGTTAGTAGTATTCTTGCTTAGTAATATTATTCATATATAAGCTAGTGTTTACTATATTTATTTCACTCTCTATTTATGAATCTGAGAAAAACTTTTATTGCGTGTAACCTATTTCGAGTATCGAGGAAGTATCAGGAAGGAACATGCATTATACATTATACACATTATGCAGCCAGATTATTTGTAGAGCAATCAATCTTCAGAATACAGCTCCAGGTGTCCCAAAATTGTCTTTTTCCGCCACCACAAGAGCTCATTCAGAAATCTCGCGAAATACTTGTGTGCTGTTACCTGGTAATTGTGTTTTTTTAAATCTTTTCACAGAGACGTTAACTAATTGGAAGGAACTTAACGGTACTCTAACGCCATTGCTAAAGGAAAACCTTCCCTTCTTGAATTCGTCGGTGGAAGACCTGCAGGACATCAACGATAAATTGGCGTCGCATCGAAAGGACATCCTGCTCAGTTCTCTGAGTGAGAACATAAGTCGTGACAGGATCTTTACAAAGTCAGACAACATGACAGGTGATTCCTCACCAATTCCTGGTAACTCAAGCGATGAACACATGACTATTGGAATCTTCAAACAACCATTGGCAAACATCAGGCACCGAAGAGCGGCCAACAAGCGTTTGGATAAACACGATCAAATGCTGAACCACCTTACTCACTCATTTCACATCGGGTCGATGGTAATCCTCTCCTTCCTTCTTCTGGAGGTAAGTTGCACGTAGGCTGTGATCACGTGGTCAGATGAGCTTTAGCTGAGCTTTATTACTCAAATGCTGCATAGCCCACTTTACGCTTTATTTTATTCCTAAACTGGGAATTCCATCTTCGTTCCTTTATTCATCGATTTATTATCGCATCGAAGATGTGCTTTTCTTGAGAACATAAAATTATAAACATAAAAGATGTCTGAAAAGTAATTGATGTTGTGAAGGGTAGTGTGAATTGAAATGCATCGGCCATAACATGAAACAGACATTCACACACCTCAGAGAGAGATTTTTTTATTTAATTTCTTTATTAAGTAGGGCCTTGGCCTATTTCAACGTGTATGCAGTGTATAGAATAACACGAAAACATAAAGGCAAGATTTTAAATCTGTTAAGAGTGATACGATGAATGTCTTTCCACTGAGGACACTGCTCTTTATACACAAAATACACAATCTTCTGCATGTAATTTTCATAATTTTAATTTTTATGATAAAAGCAACAAAAGTCTGAATATACTTCGTATCTACAATATTTACGAATCGCTAATTTTCATTCTTAGGCTACCTAAGGATGGGCAGACAAGTACAAAATAAATGTCATCTTCCCTAGCATTTCCACAGCACGTAGAATATATACCTCGAAAATTCCCAGGACTGTTTAAGTCTCCTTTTCATGTAAAGGTAGTAGAATAGATTCTGTCCATTTTCCAGATATACACCTTTACCGTGATAAGTGGTGAGATATTGGCTGTACGACCAGTTACATACCACAGAGAATTGTATAATAACGTTTCCTGCGAGGACATGACCAACCGAACAGTTATTTTTGAATAAGGCAATACCATTTCTATCGTTTCCCAAAAAGTAGAATACTTGGACCTTTCATGCGCAAACATAACACATCCTTATCCAGTACTAATAATTTTCTGTCGATAATAAAAATTTATACTTAACTGCTTAACAAAACGTGTATAAGCGGATTCGATGAGGCATACCACTTCAGGCATAAACACATTCGTGAAAATATAAATATTGTGTGTGTGTGTTTCAGACTCTCCTGAAAGTAATTGCGATGGGGAAGAAAATGCTTCATCACAAGCTGGAGGTAATGTTTCGTAGTTTAAACAATTTATTCACTTACCTGTGCAGAATTTTTATCATAAAACAGTATATTATTTGTCAACAATGAAAGTTTTGTGTATGTGACACTAACAATAATATTCAGTTTTTGGAAGGCATTTTTGGCAAAAACAGTCCTTAAATCTTTCTTTTTCTGTGGTATTTATGTGTTGATAAATATGTCTTTGGCATTGAGGAGATGTGAAAATAAACTTTATCGCTTGGATCAAAGAAGCTATGTTTAAAATAAGACAAAGCTTTTACTAATGGTCAGACGATCTGGTACATTAAGTATTAGCTAAAACTGAAGACTGATATATTTAAACAAAAAGTAGAGCTTTAGAGATGTAAATGTAGTTTGGCGTTACTAGACGACGGTTAGCTTGTCGACAGGTGTTTGATGCCTTCATCGTGTCTTCCTCGTGGGTTCTTGACGTCTACTTCTGGCAAGGCATCTGGGATCAACCACGAGAAGAAGCTGCCACCTTATTGATATATATACTTCCCTGGCGTGTGGTCAGGATTGTAAATAGTGAGTAATTTGTTTCGCCACGCAGACTTCTCCGAGTCTCTATAGAATGACCGATCTCTCTTTTTTATTTTAACCTTGTTTTTGAACATATCTGTTCGCTCGAATTTCAAAATTTAAGAAACATTTGCACACATTTACTTGAATGCTCTTCGGTTACGCCACTGCATATCATATACAGTACTTATGTTCTCCAACCAAGTGGTGAAAATGTACTGACGTGACACCGTGTCTCATCAGGTTTCGTGCTGGTCATCCAGGAGAAGGACCACGTGCAGTTAAAAATCATAAAGCAGAGACTGCGGCTGTCCGCTAAACGGAGTAAGGAGACAACTCTCAAAGCCACATCATACAAGGTAAACACTTACATACGTGCGCACGCAGTACACAGGAACGCACGTATACACTAATGGTAGCAGTCTGCTTCAATTAAACAGTTCTCTTCACAGACGTATAGCTCTCAGACAGACGTTTGTATACGATAATACAAACCATTAGAAATGTGTCAGATTTAGAATTTCTAAATTCTTAGAAGCTGGTGTAGTTGAAACCTTTCTTATAAGGCTATACAGGTAGTGTTCGTCACTCACCATGAATGGTGCCTGCAGCGAGTTATAATTTTCTTTTCGTGTCGCCAAGCTCAAATGGTTGGTAATGAGGACCAGGTTGACGACCAGATATCGGCAGGTGTCAGCCGTGCTCACATTTGTTGTGAGTACATAATGTGAATTGTTGTCATACTTTTGTTGTCTGCAGACTGAGGTGAAGCAGCTGCAAGGTCTGTGCCGGAAGTACGGGGCTACAGAAAACGAGATCAACGCATGCGGGCTAACAGGTATGTAATGCGAGCCTCGTGATGAGCAGCGATGGAGACTGGCTGGCTCGTTTTAAAGATTTGACTCTTGTGTTACACCTAGACGTTAATGTTAATTAAAAGCTGCTGGTCTTTTTTTTCTTAATGCATTAATATCGCTACCAACATCGCCATCTCATTTTCTTTCCACCCACACCCTGACCATGTACCTAAACCACACCACCATGCCAAATCGAGAGCTCCACAGCGGACTGCACAAACGACGGAAGTTCTTAGAATAAAGCCATGGCTTTAATGAGTTCTTCATCATTAGCCTTGTATGCGAATATGTCTGTTGTTCGCCGGAACAGGTCGTAACGGCAGACGCAGGAGCAGCCTGGTGCCAGCCATGGAGAAAGCCGCCGCCTTGACCCTCATCAGTGCATTAGGTTCGCACCCTTCGCTGTACACCATGGACTCCAGCTCCGACGATGACCGGACTTCGCTTGACCTCACCATCAGCAACGACCTCACCTTGCGGTCAACATACTCATCTACAACCCTGGACTCAGCAGACGCGATCTACATTATCGACAGGAAGCGGAACAGCGAAGGTTACATCACCAGTGACAACGAAAGCACAGCAGACGGGCTGGACGATCCTGTCTTCGAGAGCGAGGACATGTCAACCCTGAGGCTGGAATGTCAACGTCTTCAAAACAAGGATCACGTGGTCTGGCAATGTGAGACACCTCAGGAGGTGCCAGTTGAGACTGACAGTGGTAGGGAGACCAACAGTGGCTTGGGCAGCAGTCTGAGTTCAAGCTGACGCAAGTAGTCAAGAGGTTTCTCCTGTTTACCATGAAGTCATGGCCCAGCAGGTAAGCAGAAACATTCCCCTGTTAATCCTATCTGACATTGTCACATAGATGCAAATTTGTTTTCGCTGTTCACTTCTGTACTAATTTTACAATAATACTAAATGCAATTTATTTGGCTATATTTTAAAACATTGTTTTAATGTTGACGCAACTTGATGGTCACATCAACGGTTTCGTTATCAGACATAAAATTGTCAAAACAAGGCAAACAAAAATTGTCAACAGAATTTAATTTTTCTTTTGCAGAATAGCGTCACTCCACTCTAAAGCTAGTCCCAGACTCTCAGTGACAGTACTGTGATCCACCAGAATAAAGGAGAAAACAAAGAATTTCGTTGGATTATCAAAACATCATGTGCTGACGTTACATAAATCTGCCATCAGGACTCATCAGTGAGCGGTGGTTAATCTACGTCCTGCTAAAACGGACTAATTCCTAATGGCGGCTCTACAGTGACAGTAGTATTGACAGCAGATCACAGCAAGTGTAATATCTTGTCATCATGACAGCAAATCCGGAGCCTGACCTTAACAATTTCCCGCCCATTGGAATATATTCCACTGCTGACAAGAGCACAATGTTTTATGCTGGATTCGCTTATTAATATATTTGTTCAATATACTCTTAAATGACGTCACAATATTTACCTATTTGAGTCGTACAAAAAGCTAAAATAACCTATCCCAGCCATACGACACTGATTGCCTTGTTTCGTAAAATACTTGATTAAAGCGTGGAGTTTTAAATATAAGACTTTAAATGAGTGAACATAAACATGGGAGGGGGGAGAGTTATAAGGATGATTTCCACAAAAGAAATTCTTAGTGACAACCTTTATTACACATAAACATAATTTGAATTGTGTAATTTATATTTATTGTTTAGTAACTGCACGATACATTACAGCACTTGCAGAAGGCTGCTATAGACTACTCAATTAAAGGACTTCCACTACCAGATCTCTTGGTCTTGCTTTCTGTGTTCATGAGGTGATTGAGATTCTAATTTATTGATTTTCCTGTTCAAACCTATTTACAATTATCTTTTGACCAAGCTCTAACTCGTTGTGAGGCAGAGATGCCTTTAATTAGTCTTATTGCATTATTTCATCAAGCGTTTCTAGCCGGTAACCACTTCCCGTTCTTATAGCTAGCTGACTGCCATTTTGATTGTTACGTGTGCAACATTAGTAAAATTATATCGTACTTTAATAAATGAGGCGCGTGAACATCACTTGATTTTGTTCTGAACGCTTCATCTAAAGCTTTTTGCTTGACTCTCGTCGTTTCTTCCCTTGCCACTGACATCACTCTTGACGACATTGTGACGTAAGAAACTGAGTGTTACAATGCACGCGCGCCGCCATACTGCTTTTGTCAGGGAATGACTCGCTAGCTGTTACCAGTGTTTTGCAGTTTGATACTTACAAACATGATAGTTCAAAAAGACTGTTTTCTATGTTACCTGCTTTTCCAGACCAGGATCTAATACGGGTTTGGAAACTGTTAGCATACTTCACTTCTTGAGTGCGAACTGAGGTAAATCTCTCTTTAAAACGATCTCTCACTTAAACCAGTGTGAAAAATATTAACTTATTTTAAAAATCGTTATCTGATTTTCTAGCGATTTACTAATCTAAGATTTACTAATCTGCGGATTAGTCGTTTATTATTTTTACTAAACGTGATTCACATTGAAGGATGGAGGAGTTTATAGAAGAAACATAGAATGTTCAGGATTAGAAATGAGAAAGCAACCTCAAAGACGTCTTTTTGAATGACATCTTCCTTGAATCCACCGAAGACTGAGACAGATATACGTATATAGGTCGTGACCCTTGCTGCAGTTTTCGAGCACTTAGTGGCCTGCAATGGCTGAACTGCCCAACAACTTACAGACTCAGTTCATACGCGACCGCGCTGCATGAGACTGACATCTAGATTCAGCAAATTAGAACTACTGTACCTTGAGTGTATTTGGCAGCCTTGGGCGCACAAAGAAGTTGTGTTAGGTTCTGGAACCAGCGCTAATGTTACGAGTATAAGTCTAGAAGTAAGAAGCACTTTTATATTTGTAACTCACATAAATGAACGTGTCTAATTTACTAAGACAATGGAATTTTTACGTGTTCGCAGCTTGCATGACTTCTGATTTATGTGACGGGTAACACCGTCGACAGGAGAGAAGATGGACCTTACTGGATAAAAAAAAAGAAAAAGAAAAAAAGAAAAAAAAAAGAAAAAAGAAAAAAAGAAAAAAGAAGAAGCAGAAGAGGAAAGATGAGGCGGCACCATTGCTATTATCGCTACCCCCAGTTTAAGTCCAACGTGTCACTGGTGAGTTGTAATACAACAACGGACTGTTGTATAGTCTTGTCTTGGGAGGAGGTACGCAGGTTCGGCAATTCAGGACCATATATATATATAGTGGTCAGCAAGAAAGTGAGGAAAGACTGATTTGTATACTGAATACCACCGCTAGAGATGATGACGAGATCATATGTTTTGTGCTGTCGTGGTAATTTATTTACAGAATCACAAGATTTGACAATCGCAAAAATATGTTAATTGTGACGCTTGCTGTAGAAAACACTCCTTTGTTATCATGGCTAATGTCTATTAGCTTTCTTAACATTATTTTGCATTCTGTAAAGGTTTTCTTCATGTATCAAATCCAAGGTGTGCTTGGAAGTATCTATATATCTCCGTATCGTAACAGTTAACAGAAGCAGCTGTGGCAGCGACACAGACGATATTGATAAGTGTACCGGTATATTAAGAATGCATGCACACATATATTTATGGGGCGCCAAGAGGGGAATTTTCTCTAATTTTCTCTCTAGAGCTGTACAATGTATTTCACTTATAGAATTCCTTCTATAGCTATACAATGCATTATATATGCATATAATGCATTTTATATTTATACAATTCAACTCTATCAGCTTAGAATGCATTATGTAGCTATACATTTCATTCTATACTTAAAGAATGATCATCCAGTCAGTGACCTCGAAACATATGGTCTGGCGTTCTGTGTATTTACGGGCTAGATAGTAATAATAATAAATGCAAAATTTGTAAAGCGCATACTCACACTCCGTAAGGAGTATATATATATGCTCTTAGGGCTTAAGAACAAGAACAAAACATGCACAGCAAACGGGGACAGGAAAACAAACAAATAACATATGAGCTATAAAAGAATAAACAGCCGTACTAAACGAAGAGTCAAAGCTAACACAGAAAACACAAAGAGGGACCAATTTAAATAACAAGAACTGAGAGTAACATGATATTGCAAAAGGAAAGGCGTGAAAAAGGACTAGCATTATGGGAAAGGTTGTTAGCAGTAATGTTTACGGAAGAGGTGCGTTTTCAGTGCACGTTTAGAGGATTCAAAAGTGGATAGGTGGCGGACATGGAAAGTGATCGAGAGAGTTCCATGTTTTTATTGCACAATAACTAAAACTCCTGTGGCATGCATATGTTGTTGTTTTGGTGACAGGAAGTGTAAGGAGACGATCATCAGACGAGGAGCAGAGTTGTCTAGCTGGAACGTAAGAGAAGAGCAGTTCAGAGAAATAATCAGGGCAGGTACCAGCAAACAAATTGAAACAGCACGGACAGTCTGTATACTGAATGCGAGAACGGATGGGAAACCAGTGTAGAAAACAAAGGAGAGGGGTGGCGAGGTCCCTTTTCCTAGCTCTTATCACCAGAGTTCCGTACCTTAATTCTGGATTTTGTGAAGAAGGCATGCAGGGGAGCAATTAAGCAAGCAATTAAGGAGTTGCGGTATTCAAGTCTGGATAAAACAAACGCACAGACAATTAAGAGCTGTACAGCTGTACGTGTTGGTAGCGTTGGTAGACAGAATAGTTACCGAGAGTCAGCCGTTATAATGCTATGAAGATATTCTGATCCGAACAATCAAATGCATTTAAAAGCATTCATTAAACTAAACCGACAGAAACTTTCGTAAATTACAAACAGTTGGTTTCCCTGACAACTGGGCACACATCGGCTTTCCTGTTGTGATTGCTATTATGGCTGAACAAGCGCTTCGTGATGAAGTACGTTTGTTTATTTTTATCTGAGGCTGCCAAAATCGGTCTCAAACAAGGCCCGATGAACTGTCTCAGTTACAGAGTTGGCTGGCTTTTTTTTTTTTTTGCGATTGCTCCAAGACGTTATAGCAGACGACTCGATCTCCGGCAAGCTAATGAATGTAAGGCTATGTTTCGAGGGCACTGATTGGTAGATCTTTGACATTCTTCCTCCATATGCAAATGAGTCAGCCTCGTTCCGGAGACGTTTACGTTTCAACTGTGTAGTTATCTACAAAATAGAATTATTTATATATAAAATGATTTGGATAGTGACGTCTGAGTATAATATAAATGAGACACTTTGGTTTTGACCGAGTTTTTTTCTCTCTACCTATAGAATGCATTCTTGTATAAATATATAATGCATTGTACGTATAGCTATAGAATGAATTCTATAAGTATGAAAGGCATTTTATAGCTATAGAGAGATAATTCCTCTCCCCATAATATTCCGCCAAACTGAGGACTCGGTTCACAACTTATGCACGATTTTGTCTTTATGTTAAATTACCGTACACCCAGTGGACCCAAAGCAAATTCTTTCTGGTTTCTGCTGCTCCGTCCTCTTTCTCACAATGCCCTTTTCTCACTATCAAAGTTGTATTTTACTCAAGTGAACTGTAAAATTATAGAATGGCTAAAAATTGTCATTAACGAGAGGGGAGTGGATGCGAACGTAGTAGATATATGCTCGCACATTTTCGACCGCGTTGGCATGACATCAACTGCTCTCTAGGGGAAAGAAGCCAGTAAAGAAGGATCGATTCTAGTTGGACAAAGTGGTTTCCCATTCGAAGCGTTTCAGTGAACCTTGTCATAAGCGGTAAAGATGGCTGCCGACAGTGACAGCGACATGACCTTTGCACTACCGGATTTATCGGGTTTGTCTGAAGCGGAACGCCTCCAGGTCATAGCTGTTATGCAGAGAGCCAAGGTGGGTGTTTCCAGTGTGATCAGACATATTGTCTTTCCATATAAGACCACTGGTTTTACATTTTGTTATCAGGATCGCTCTCCACAAACTTGACCACTTTAGTCACTTGAGTCAAAGTTTGTCTTTATAACTTTATTTTCTCGAATTGTTTGGAGTCCTTTTCATTTTCATTCACAGAGTGAAGAGACAGTAAAGATATTGTCAACATGATTGTGTCATCAGGTACTACTAGCATTATTACGCAGTGCTTTAGTGAGTCATACTTATGAAGGCGATGGAGTTTTTAAATGCGGCATATTAATCAGATTAATTCGTAGGTTTCCCCACCACCAGAAAAATGCAGTCTCGCTGAGAGAGAGAGGATGTTCGTAGGACCTTGTAGTTTCAGCAGATATGGATGTACAGAGCTAAGAGGATGGTTGAAATCATTCTTCATTAGATTATATTTTGCCAACTGATGCATAAAGAGTTTATTTAGTGTAATGAAATGACGTCGAGGGCGTATTTTCATTATCTGATGTTCTTTTATATATATATGCATCTTTAATATTTGATTTAATACTATGGTAATACAAATGTACTTATTAATAATTACAAAATTGATTTGTATAGCCCTTTACCCCACCATGAAAGGCAGGCTCAAAGTACTGCTGTACAAAAAGAAAACATGCTGCTCAAAAGCAGAGTTGATTGTGAGCCCTGTTAGTATAGCTTCTCATGTTGAAAATAATATGAATGCTGTCAGCATACATGCACTATACAGCTTTGTTGAACCTTTGTAGCCAATAGCACAGTCACAGATATATGTTATATAGGTGAAAACTACCTATAATTCATGTTTTACTCAGGAAAGTTTTGACAATTTAGAATACTTCTTTTGAACGTAACATTTTGATCATATATATAGCATTCAATATTGTGTTTTGACTCCATAATTTGAAGATACAAGAATTTGTACTTGGTCTCATGATATATGCAAATTTGCAATGTTGTTCCAGACCCAGGATGTATGCATTGGTGTAATTGTACTAAGATATGTGACATAAGCTTCTCTGTCAGTATGTATTTCAGCTTGGTATAGCTGTTTCAGGTCTGCAGCAAATAGATATTTTTCCATCTTTTGAAAGTAGGGCTGTTGTTTAACTTCATTATGATGGCACTTTTGGCAGGAACCTTTTTACCATAGCAATAATTGGGATGCATGGATTTTCACTGCAGGAGTACCAGTTGGTGTATTGTAAGGAGCACGATAGCATTTACCTGTAGAAGATCTATCTGTGGGGAGGAAAATCAATTTTATTGTGTTTTTTTCTGTTTGCTTCATATAATGCTAGAGATGCTCATTAGCTGTTCTTGAAACATGATGCATCATTTACCTTCGGTAAACATGTCTGTCACCAATCCATTTAATTATCAGTCAGGCAATACAAAAAGTACTGCTACACTCCCTGTCTAGTCTCTCTTCAGTTTTCCTCAAATGTCTTTAGGCTTGAGTTAGTCAGTTTTTTTTTTTTTTCAACACTTTCATATTGTGATCTGTATGCATATGCCTGTATGATCTGTATGCATATGCCTCTATGTTTCTACCTCGATCTGTCTGTTTTTCCTACTTCTTCTCACTCACACTTACCCACCACTACCACCACTGCATCTGCTACCATTGTTGTCATACCCATCTGGCATTTAGTTTGTTGAAATATTTTCTTTTTTGTTGGTGATAAAATTGAGATGAGTAAAGACAAATGGGCACACAAAAGATGCATGTAGCAACAATATGGAAAATTGAAAGGTGTTAAAGTCTAACAGTCACTAGCCAAATCTTTACATACATCTTTTTATGAATGCTGTATGTGTTTTAACTTTTTGTCTTTGAGTGGTGTGATTCAGTGGTATCACAAAGCTTTTTATTTTCACCACAACCTATTCCCACTTGCTGACTTGGCATAAAACACTAACAACAAAGCAAAGCCTCCATTGATTGCTCATGTGACATGTGCAGTGACAAGTGAACCCACAGGCTGCCAGGAAGGGCAGGCTTCTTGTATGAGGTAGAGGCTAGAGAAGTGGAGAGGTTGTTTTGGTCAACAGGAGAGTGAAGTTTGTGTCAAGTAAATCTTGTATTTCTGACAGGGTAAATACAGATACAGTTTTAGGAAAGAAGAAAATATTGAGAACAAATGCTTTAGTTTATCAATAATTGTGTCAGGTAGTATCAGGTTACAGTATTTTGTTGAAGTTACAGCCAAATAATTTTTCCTGTTAACTCACTGATCCTAAACCTATGTTCAGGTGATACCACAGTAAACAAGGCGCATTTCTGTTCTGACTAGCTGTTCAGTGTGCATTCAAATTGTTTTGACTTTGAAGCTGCTGTTACAAAGGTGTGTTTATCAACATTTTAATGATTCTAATCATTAAAGGCATAATGTTATAGCTATTGAAATGGGATTCTTCTGTTTAAAATGTTTCATTTTTATTATTCTTTGAGTTGGAAAAGAGTAAGCTTATGCCTTATGTGAGATAAGCATGTCACGATACAGGGTGTGGTGATAGACTCTTAGAATTAAAGGCTGTTGTTGTGAAAAAACATAGGGATATGTGGCTAAGGGCTTCTAATAGTAATAGTATCAGTCTACATGTGAATTAAATGGAAGGAGCATAGACATCATAGTTACACTAAAATGGCAGAATAGATGTAATCCTATAGTTTTCAGCTACATGCCAATGTGTGGGGAATATAAATACCATGACAATATTAGTATTCACACCATTTTGGCATTATTAGGTTATGTTGACTGACGTGAGTTTGAGCATTAGTTTGTCCTTTTAACTGTATATAACATCAGTTCATATCTGCCATTGTCACAATAACTGAAATGACCCTAAGCTAACTAGGAACTGTTGACATTTAATACTTCCTTGGCTACAGTGAAATTCAGATTTTGTGGTTTGACAGCACCAGTGGTACAAATTAAACACATGTTGCTGGGATGGAACCAGTCCTTTTTTATGATTACTGATCCAGGGATTCATGAATTTATAATTCTGTTGCTATGGCAGTAATGCAGTATAAGCCTATTAAGGTGGCTTTAGTCCTCCTGTGTTTGGTGCTGACAACAATTTTGTTATTGATATTGGCATCACAGATGTTACATAGCCCTGGCCCATTTAGCAATCAGTTATGGTGTTACTGTTGTGCATATTTCAAAGGTCTTTCTTACATGATCTGACTGCTTGATTTTTTTTTTATATTTAACATTATTTCCATGAATACCATGTGAGTTTCTTTTATTTAGAAATGGGTCCCATCAAGTTTGCCTCACTGTTAAAAAGATATTAATATTTAAATTGTGATGCTTGCATGAAAAAGTCTTAAACTTGTTCACTGAAAAGGAACGATGCTGCTCACCATGAAAAGAAACTTGAAGACATTAGTGTTTGATAATGAATCATCTCAACTGCTTGAAATGAAAGTAAATTATGTTTATGGTGCCAAACTGATTATGAATCATCTGTTGTTACACAGGACATTTGCAAAGGAGAAAGTCTCAAGACAAGTGACATAAATCTATATTTATCTTAAATTTACTGACTGTGAGTGTGTTTTTGAGTGACAGACATTTTGACAAATATAAACTGCAAGGCAGTTTTCCATTGAAGAAAGTTATCTGACTGTTCTTTGTTCAACTGAATTTTGTGAAATTTAATGTTTAATGATTGACTTTTGATTTCAGGAGTTTGAAGAACAAGAACAAACAAAAAATCGAAGGTGGGTTCCAGAAAGTTTAGCAGGCTTTAATTCTTCATATTATCTAACTAAACATGATAATACACCATACTCATGTCTTTGTTTGATGGATTTAGCTTATCTGTTTCCACCCACCACCCATTCACATCTAACATTTCATCTTGTTCAGCCAGTTGTCTGTGTTTATATTTAAAATATTTTATCTCACTTAAATACTTTCTTGTTGGCTTTTTTTGTGTTTATTATATAGTTTTCAGTTTATTTATTTTTTTGTGCATTTTGCATCATACACTAGATTTAACATTACTCAGAGTGTATCACATAATAAACAATAGATATAACATTATTCAGTAACTGTTCCTTGTCACAAATGTCTTGGCTAACTGTAAGATTTTGATAAACAGTTGAGATAAGGCAGCAGTGTTACACTTTGCTGGTTTGTTGCGTTAGAACAGACTTGTAGCTTACCAAATTGATTGGTCATTGATATCAGTTATTTTATAAGGTAAACAATGTTTTTCAAAGAGTTGTTTTGATTTGGGGGTTGCTGTAAAACTGTTATAGCATATTTTGCTTGAATGCAGCTTATTTTGGCATTTTGTTTCTACTCAGAATTTTATCTTTAACAATTGTAGTAGATAGTGACTTGCTGCTGACACCAAAGCATGGGCAGTGTGTTACTACCATACTTGTCTCAGCCCAGTAGTGACCCCGGCAATCATCACTAGACATGATTATTCTAGCATTGATGGGAAATGATATAGTCAAGGATTTTTTTTATATTATAGGTTCTTGTTTTATTCACAGTTGTTGATGGAGAAAATTTCTGATGAATACCAGTGCCACTAGGTAATACAGGAGTATATAACCATGATGTCTTGCAACTCACTGAACCAAGCTGTCCCAAAGCACACAAAACCTGATCTCTGTTTTTATCCAACAGATACTGTTATATATATTATTTACATTTCTTTAACCTTCCATTCATGAGTTCTTCCAGTTTTGCATTTCCTCTGGTTTTTTTCCCCCGTCTTTGTTATATAGTGTGCTGTCTTGCCTACTGCATAAAAAAGTAACATCTTTTGTTTTCTTGGGGACGAAATACTATTTGCTTCTTATGAGCGTCAAGTTATGGAAGATACAAGAGTGAATCTTGCAATGAGTTAACATTATTTCTTTGCGAGCCAGTCAATAATGAGTATGTTTTCTGACTTTGTATTCTTAATGGAACAGTTGAAGTAGGGCCATAAAATAAATATTTGGATATGTTTAATAAGGGTCAGATATAGTTTTAATATATAATAGTTTTTTTGTGATACGTTCATTTGTTGTTTTTTTTTTAACACCGATTTGTTAATGTCAAGAGGTAGTAGAAGTAATGTTTGTAAACATTGGTGACTATAATTCATATTATGTAGTACATACGCTTTTTTAAACACAAATAATACATTTTAAATTTATCCATTGATTATTGCATTGAAAAAAGACAACAAATTTATGTGACTTAATTGTTCAGGTTGAGTAATCTTCCTGTCTTCACCTCAGTTGCATGTTTGCTTAAGTGATATTGTATTTTCATGTATTATAGTGTGATTGATGAAAAAATATTTTATAATTCCTTAGAAAGTATAAAACCAACAAAATAGCAGTTAAAATTCATACATTAAGTGGATACATGAAGAACTTTCTTTGAAACTTAGTTCCACAATTCTTTTTTGCTTTTAAGAATAAGCTTCATCATTTCTCATTCAAAATATGTACTAAAACTAAACAGAAGCAGACACTTAATGCTTTTACTAAGAGGACAGTTCAGTTTGCGAATGAGGATTTGTCTAGTGGGGATGGGTGGGAGGTGTGTGCATGTGCTGATTTAATACTGAAGCACATGTAATATCTTTTGCATATCTTGATTCCTAGAATTATCAACAACTCAAAATAATTATACTGTAAAAGTTTTGAATTCAATAAAGGAAATCAAATGATATTTTTTGTTACTAAAGCCAGATGCTTAAAAAAAATTACAATAAAAAAAATGATAACAGATACATCTATGTGTGTGTGTGCGCGTTCGTGTACGTGTGTGTGTGTGGATTGACACTGCAGATTGAAGATGGAGGGCCACTTACTAAAATACACTAACGTCATGAAAGGCTGGCAGACCCGTTGGTTCCTCATGGACCCTGAATCAGGCATGCTGGAGTATTTTGAGGTAATTATTGCCAACATCACGTCAGACCTTTTGCTTTTAATTTTAAAGTAAGAATTTATCTTTGTGAGCCTCTTAGATGAGATTTTATGGTCACCTTTGTCATTTCTTTCAATGTCTTTTTATGCTTCTAATGTTCTTTGCCTTAAGTTCTTGTTCTACTGTGCATGTGTGGCATCAATTGCATGTATATTATTATTTATTAGAAGTGAGAGGTTTTTTGGTTATGTTTACTTCTGCTTTGAGAAGAAAGTATTTTTTTGTTATTGTTGCAGAAAGAGGAACACAAAAAGCAAAGGCCGAGGGGTTCAGTCCACTTAGCGGTGAGGTTTTCCCTTCAGATTTACCTTTAATTCTTACTGATAACTAAGTATCTTTTGTCAGCCTGATCAGAGGTGATCTTTTCTTAAAGCAGCATATTTACTTTATGCATGTTTTTGATAAAGTTTGTCTTAAGCTTCCTCAATTCCAGGCTATATTTTATACCCTTGTGAAACTTACAGAACCGAAGAGAAGGTATTATTTGTATGCATGTTTTGCTATCCTGTCTCTTCTCTGTATTCTCAGGCTGCTGTTGTCAGTCCTTCTGATGAAGACTCACAGACCTTTACTGTAACAGCTGCAAATGGAGAGACCTTTAAGTTAAGAGGTAATTAAATATGCTTATTCATTTTCATTTTCTGATCCTTTTTGTTGCCATTAAACATATGCTAGATCAGAACTGATGTTGCAAATTATATGCTGGGGAAGGTTGTAGACTTTAAACACAAATCTTGTACTTGATTTACAGTTTTCCTTCACAAAAAATTAGTGTGAGAGACCATGGAAAAGCTGCTTTACTTTTTACTACACTGTTGTATTTGTGCTGATTTCGCTCAACAGAGCCAGTAGAGATATTAAGATTATTTTGAATGCTTATTCACTTATTTAGCATGTCCCTTAGTGGGTTCATACAACACACGATTATAAACTTAAGCCTCTAAATTTTAAAAAACAAACCAACTCTATATTGCTCACTATTTTAACGAACATTGGTATGCACCTCATGTAAGAAGTGATGCTATCTTTTACAAATTTTGTGTCTACTGTTAGCAGTGTTTTGTCAGTTTTGGCACATGGGATCATGTGACGAAGGTGGCTTTCGATTTTAGACTGACATCATTTGATGTGTGAATGGTTGTGTGACATGGTTAGCAAGTATTCACAGTCCTAATCTCACTGCTGATTATTCTTGTCTGGGGCTTGTTATAACAAACACAAAAGTTAAACCAATTGTGGTGGATGGAACAAAGTTACCCATTATAAGAACAGCTGTAGCAATCAAACATTGTTCAATAAACAGCAGCTGCATATTAGATAGAGGTACATAATAATGTTGACATTTCTGGTCCGGGCACAGTAAGTATTTAAAAAAAAATTGTAGAATGTAAAATTGGATTTAAAAATAATTATTTTAAATAATCATAAGGATTTACCTTTTTAATATTTTTGACTGGCTTCTGTTGATCAGGTATCAGACAGGCTAAGTACTGCAGGATGCTTGTGCGTTCGTTGGTCATTATAGCCAGATTTTTAAAAATTGCAAGAAGGCAAATTTATTCTATTTGTTTACATAGTACAAACATGTTCCCTCCTTAATGTACATTGCACTTAAGACATCTGTTTTAAATGAATTTGAAGTATTCATTTTAAACAAAGTGATTAATCCAATATTCTTTCTACAGCCAATGATGCCAAAGAACGCCAGCACTGGGTAGATCGGCTGCGTTCAACAGCAGAGTATCACACAGCTAACATTGCACAGGTAGGACTGTTTTTGAGTGCTGTCAGTCATTCCTTTGAGCAGATGGACTAAACCATAATAAGAATGACAGATGGAGATATCACGACAACTTTAATGTTTCTGGCTCAATTATTATGACATGGGGGGAAGATCAAAAATAAAGTGAGCAAAGTAGAGCAGCATAAAACCTATGTATAAGAATGGACTTCAGTTGGAATCAAGGAGTATATTTATGACCATCAGGGACAAAACATTTATGTATTATCATGAAATGCACTTAGAGGGACATAACTTCATCTCACAAGGATTCAAACATGCATACAGGGTCATACAAAATAAGTCATACAAAATAACACAGTGAATAGGGAGCTGTAGGAACGACCATAAATTTTGGTCTATTGAGCACACATAAGCTGCAGATATATACAACTTGAAAGCTGCGTTGCAGGCATTTTGTCTCATTTTCAGCATGATGAAAGTGTGTACTTCAGCAGTTGATCTTAATGCTTCAATTGTTGCGGCTTTGATTAAAAAATGTTAACTGTTACCACTGTAACAAAGTTAACAGTTAACAATTTAACATCGAAAAATTAATTAAAATCTGAAAAATCTGCCAGCAAGCTGCAAGCTGCAGAGTTTGAAGCTGGAGAAAAAGCTACGGCTTATAGACCGAAATTTACAGTAAGGATTGAACTGAATGGGAATTTGATGTTACTGCTGATTGCTGACTACATTATTATGAAACATATACCTATATGTTATAGTTAGATAAAAAGGTACTATACACAGATTTGTCTTGCTCATCTCAAACTTCCTGTTCATATTAAACATTAATTTTTTTCCTGTTTGCATTTAGCAATACTCAGGCTTATATCAGCGCAAAGATGCTGCAGGTTCATACATAACAAAGGATGGAACTCTGTTCAGGCGAACTGACCCATCTGGTGGCCGCAGGTCCCACTACAGCAGTCAGGAGAGTGTGCACAGCACCCCAGGAAAGTGAGTGATTATTTATAAGCTGTGAATTAGAGGGTGGTCTCATGCCATCAGGAAGATTTTTTCGGCTATGTGTTTATGTGTCTCGGCTTCCTTTATCTTGTTGCTTGTGCTTTTTTGTTGTTGAGAATGGGTTGGGTTTTTTTTTTTTGATGTTGTATGTTTTATGCAATATAAATGCATCATAATCTTTGCTAATTTTGCCATCAGCTTAATGAGCTTTTGCAAAAGATGAGGAGGCTGAGGTAGGTTTAAAATATTAAAGGAGCTTTATATTATTTGCTACTGTAGTGCTGGTGTTTCTTTATTGTCTACCAGATGACTTGAATATTAGCTTAGGGGTAACAACTTCTCTTTAACTAAACGAATAATTTCCCCTGCTCAGTGTGTGGTTAACAGCCCTGGCCGCCATATGCCCCACTGAACCCAGGTGCTTCCGCCCCAGACCTGTATAATAAGCTCTGCAAAAGAGAGATCAGCAGTCTTTATGTTTTGGTTCAGCTGTGTGCACACTTTGTTGAGTTCATTAGCCTGCCTTTGTACAACTTGACTGCTTGTGCTTGTTAGTTGTTTGTTTATAAGATGAAATAATACATCTAACAGCGATAACAGAAGATATGGAGAATTTTTGCCTCAACCTGCCACCAAGGAGAATCTTCTGCAAATCCTTACCTGTTCTGCATGCTGTTCAACTCCTGTTTGTTGTGTCTGTGTCGGGACATTTCTGTAGGATGGTCTGAGGCTCAGTGGGATAAGGTTTGGAGGGATGAACTGTCACAATCAGGATCAGGTTTATGCTTGCTGAGGTGAGCGTCAACAACACCAGATTTTCTGTTCCCAGCCCTTTGCTGTGGTGTCTGAGCGTTGACTGTCTCAGTTTCCCTTCTGGAGACAGCCAGATGTCTCCTTTAGTTCATGTTCTCTTTCCATTGAACCTTCCCAAAAGGTGGGGGTTTAGTGGGGTCCTCTAAAGGCCAGGGGCGCTACCTCCACTGATCAGGTGCAATAATGATTTGGTTAAAGTTGTAGCCCCTAAGCTTCTGATAGTCTGGTTGTCTGGTAAGCATTGAAGAAAAATAATTTTAAAGAAACATTTTTGTTAGTAAACTGGAAACTACTTGATTAACCACGAAAATTCCATGTGGCTAGCAAACTAAACAGCAGGCTTAGTGGTGTTGTAGTACAGTTGTCTAGATTCTTCTAAGTGGGCAGCATGGCTTGAAGACCCATTAAAATATCACCTGTTTCAGAGAGAGAATAAATGAGGGGTTGAGTTGAGGGAAAGGTGTTTGTTAAAATTCTCATTAGCTTTCAGTGGAGTGAGGAAAGCTAAATAGTTTGTTGTCAATCTTTTATATTGCTTAATTAAGATGGTGTAAACTGGCATGTCTCTTTGTACATTTGGAAGTTGATCATACACATTGTACACAGCACTCACCCCCATCATTTCATGTCATTTTCTATGTGATATATCCTGCAGAGATTTGATCTTTCTCATGAGGTAAGGATACTTGTAGGGTCAGCAAAGAATGTCCACTTACCTACCTCCCTAGGATTGAACTGTTCTTTCCTGCCTTAAGTTACAAGTTGGCCTTGATGTGCCAGCAGCAGTATAAATCATGGCATAAATCCTAATTGTGTACCTATGCATGATTGATGGGATGTAACACTGCAAACTTCCTGAATGGAGTTGCAGCCCTCTACAAAAAAGACATGGCTCATGCACCTAGATTAAAGGCAGAACTTCTGACCAACAGAAGAAAATGGTTTTGCCCGTGCAAGGGAAGGTAGGAGTGCACGCAGCGCTGACTACTAGGGTCCAGTTGTCTCCAATTACTATCTGGTCAATAGGCAGAGTAGACATCACAGACACTGCTGACTAGCCTAGCAAAAATCTTTCTTTCTCACTCGACCAGTTTTTGCTGAAGGGAATGAGAGCTAAGGTGAAAAAAAATAGAAACAAACAAAAAGAGAATATGTAAAGGAGAGAAGGATGAACAGCGCAAATGACACAAGCATAAAGACAAGGGAGCGTTCAAACTTAGTTTTATTGCTTTTTTAATCTTTCTCTATATCTCTTATCTTTCTTTCGTCGTAAGCTGGGATATCAATATTTGGCTTGTAGTCCATGCTGACATCTACGGCCTGTGTCTGCATTCCACCTAAGTTTTGAGTGCTAAGTACATGTATGCTAGTATTCACACTAAAATATTATTTTATTTTCCATTTGTTATGCATACTTTGTTTCCTACACCCTGAATCTTGGAAATGACAGTCTGTGTCCATCTAACAAATTTGATGTCCTTTCTACTAGACCATTTTCTTATCACTATCTGCACTTCAGTGACAGCTACTCATTGTGCATTTCTTGGAAGTAATCTGTAAATGCACAATAAAGTCCAAGGCTGGAATCAAGAGGGCAGAGCTTGCATATACTCCGCTGTTAGTTTGGCTCTGGCGTGGACTGAACATTAGTAGTCAGCACCTTCCCTTGCACAGGTGATACCATTCTCTTCTGTTGGCCAGAAGAAGTTCCACCTTTAAATTTAATATATAACTTTTCACCTTTAAATTTAATTTATAACTTGGAGTTACTTCTCTATTTATAACATTTATGACTCCCCCTCCCCCCAAACCTGATGAATTGTATATTTACCTAGGTCATTTCTCAAGTGTCAAAGTCATCTTCTCAACATATTGAAAAATAAGCATTTTAGTGCCTTACTTTGAATACTATTTGCAATGATTATAACAGACTGAAATAAGATTTTGATACTTCTTTCTATTAAATAATAGTGGTTCAGAAACTGTTATATATTCCTGTGGCTATTTATTATACATCTTTAAGTATAAGATCCATTTGAAAGAGTATCATTGTGATTAGCCAGCACAAGTGGCATGCAGATTATTAAAGTTTTAAGACTACCTTGGAGCAGTTTCAGGTGTAAAGCACGAAAAAAACTTGTTTGGGTAAAGCTGGGGATGAGTAAAATAGTGAGGGATGCAGAGACTGCGGTAATCTTGAGTGGTCACAAAAGTGCAGTCGCCATGTTACACATGGATGTAGCTGCATAAAGCAAATACAGTTTAGATTCTTCTATAAATAGTTACTTTACAAATATGTAAGAGTATATAGTTGACATAACCGTGACTAAAGTATAGTGTTAGATTTATTATATTTTGGGCTTTTTTAGAATACTTCTACAATGATAGAGGTCAAGTTCGGGCTTATGTGATCAACATTTTGATTTTAAAGGCTTCTTGAATTGTTTGCGATATTTAGACAAACTTATGAAGTAAATATAAAAAATAATAGGAAGAAATACTACTTAATTTTAAAATACTGACTTGATCATGAAGCATGAATCGGAGTTTAATTGTACTGGCCTTACTGGGATATTTGTAGTAGCATGCATCCATGTCTGTACCTATAGAAGTGCGCTTGAAGATGTCTGGTGATTCACAACAGCTGTAAGTGCCACTCTCAGACTTGCTTCTGTAACAACTGTTGCTGCCATTTTTTGTTTTGAAATTAGAGAAGATTTGTGTGTATATGTGTTTATGTGCATCCATTTTGTGTTTTTATGCAAGGGATAACCTTAAAAAAAAATAGGATAAAAACTTGCTGAAGCTTTTTTGTGTAAAGATTATCAGGCTGCATGTGGATAATTTGGCAAAGTGGATTAATACACATTAGGAGAAAATACATCAGAATATTTCCATCCTCTGTCTGGCTCAGGATGTCTTGGTCCATGAGGTCAAGGACTCCACCACTGGCCCGCTGGCCAGTCATTGGGAAGTTGAGGTGGGAGGGGAGAGGGTTGGCCTATCTTGGTCATTATGATTTTCACCTGCTCTGTGCAATTTAAGTCACGCTTGTCTCTTGGGAGTCCAAGTGCTTGTATTTCACATGTATTTATTATGGTTCTTGTTTCATGTCATTCCTGCCCTGCTTAATTCATGTAATCCATTTTTCATATGACTAAATGCATGTTGCAATCATAATCAAGACTTTGATCAAAGATCACCAGAAATACTGAAGTTGCATTGTTTCTTACTTTCCTTCCTAATATTTAGTGAACTTTTAGTTTGAATCTAAATTAGAAAATGGAAAAATTTTAATTTCTTAAAACATCTATGATATGGTTTTCATGATAAGGAGAGTGGGTCTATGCAGCAGTTTATTTTTTTACATGAAAACTTTAAGGATTGAGGTGTAAATGTTGGGATCTGCACTATTCAGAACTATCTTGGATGGAGTCATAATTTGTTCTGTTAAAATTTCAGTTAGAAGAAACCAAATAATTTTTTTTTAGTTTTAAACAGTCTAATAAAGGATCCTTTGGTGTTGGAATTTATTACTACAACTTGCAAATGATAAGATTTCATGCCTTAAATTCAAGGTGATAAAAAATGTAATTTTCATTGCCAACATAGCAGAAATGTGATGTTCTTCACTCTTCATCTAGAGGATGATGTATTTAATATATAAGAGTATGCATTCATGGATTCTAGGGGCTACATTTATAGCCTGCTGTGACCAGGCATGCAACAGAATTTGGTAACATGTTCAGTTCTTGTACTTGAAATGCTTTCAGCATGACCTAGACCATATTGATATCATCAGTGTCTGTCCATGACCTTACTTTGGCCTTATATGAGAAACATGCATGCTTTTCCAAAGATAACTGGGTAACATTAATCTTCATGGTTTGTTTTAGAAGGAATAGATGTACAGAATATTTTGATGTTCAGGCTAGTTGTGTTAAGTTGGACATTTTGGTTTTTTTGTTTTTTTTTTTTTTTTTTTGGTTTGGCTAGATTTCTTAGATTCACTAGGTATCCTCATGATGCTTTCTATTTTTTTATTTGTTTATTTTTAAGTCATAACCAGTAATAATGTTAAAAAATATCAAAAGTGGCTTTGGATTTTAGAATCCAAACTCTTGCACTGACTTTGGTGACAGAATAATTGAGCTATATAAAAAAAAGTGTGATTCTTCACTTAAGAAGAAAAACAGTTAAAACAAATCCAATTTTAAAAAAACCTGACCAGGAAAATCTTAGTAACGTTTTGCATCAAAACAGTCTGCTTAGTTTCTTTGCCATATTTCTGCTTTGCTAAAAGAAATGGTGAAGGTTATAAAGTGTGGTAACAAGTGTGCAGCGAGAGCTGTCTTGTGACAATTTGTGTACCACTTATGTAATAGTAGGAAAATGTATTCATTATTTTTCAGAAAATGTTCTTGTGCATTCATGAAGACTGTTACAAGTTTTCTTTAAGAGTGTAATACTTTTTATTTTTATTTGAAATTTAAAGGTAGTCATCTCACAGATGTCCTATGGAAAGAATGAATAAAAAATATATGTTACTGGTCTTTACATATCACCAGATTATTTTGCTGTCATCTCTAGGACAACATTCTAGGCTAATCTACTTTGAAAATGTTATCTTATGCAGGTAAAGAGTAGTTAGCAGTGCTAAGTGACAGAAGGCAGCATGCTGCTGGGTAGCGGCCAGCTAAGCCTAGTCATCCATTGAAAATCTCAACATTTCACATAGACATTGTCTTCCTTCATTAATACACTTTCTTCTAGCAGGTCACCCATAATTTCAAGACCTTGTTAAATGCTAGCTGATCATACTCATTTATTATAAAAAAGGATGATTATGACAATTTATGGCATTTTCTTATAAAGATAAGCACTGATACTCTACAGATCTGTGACTTTGCAATTTATTTTTTTCTGCATCTTATCTTTTTTGCGACATGGAGGAAATTTTCTTTTTGGACTCATAATTTATTAAGACAAATAATGACAAGATTAGAATTGTTAATAAAACTGTTGTAGCCAAAGAAATTTTCACAGAAGTAAGTTCTCTCAAAGAAAGGAAGTTGGAGGGACTCTTTAGGAAGATATGTCTTAAATTTCTCATGGCTGATGTTTTCTGATGGATGTAATGCATGCAGCTTGCTGTTAATGGAACCTCCTTGACATACAGCCACTAAATTCTCTAGGCAGTCATATATGAGGCATTTTATTAAAGTGCTTGTAAATCACTTGTTTTATTACAATAGTAATTAATGTTGATGCTGCAGACAAAAGGGCTTTATGGGGGAAGGGAATCGTTTCAAATGAACTAAAACTTATTAAATTAAACTGACAATAAACTGAATGCTATTAATTTATTAAAAACGGTCATTCAGAAAAAGAAAAAAAAACCCAACTTTGTTAATCATTTAGAGTTGTGTTTAGAAATGAGAAACACATTAGGCAGCTATTCCTTTCTAAAACTTTGTTATTTTAGAGCCTTTATTATTATTATCACACATGTTTGTTATAAAGATTTGTTGCAGTTTGTGAGTTAAGGTAGTTTCAGTAGTGCATAAAATAAGGTTGGATTTTACAGTTTGGTTACATAGTAGTTAATGATGCTGTGAATTGGGTTTAAAGAAAGATGAGTGATAGTTTATTTTGCTTTTCTAAACTCTAGGTAAACTTTTTAATTGTTTTGAAAACCTTCAGAGATTTCTGACTCTCTCAGCAGGAAGCAGATACCAGCCCACACACATGCATTGCCTCTTCCCTTTACAGACGTGCAAGGATTTCTGGTGGAGGCCCAAGACTTTTCCCAGAGTCTTTCAGACAAAATAGCAGTAAGTCAGACAAGACATATACATATCACTGTCGCGGTACTATCAAGTGAAGAGGGCAATTAATTGCCTTATTTTTATTGGTAATTAGACATCCTATGGTAGGAACTTACAAGTACATGATGTGAGATGGTAAGAGAATAGATGGGAGATCTCAGTGGGATGGGCATCAAGATCAATATTTGCACTAAGGCTTAAACAATAAACATAACTGTAGCACAAATGAAAAAATGTGTGACACTCGGGAAACTAATTATTCATTTCTTTTGATTCCATAACCAGTGTTAATCTCAGGTTTGTTATTAGATAATGAAGTATTTGTTTATTACTTGGCTATTAAATTTTCATCACCCTATTACCATTTTGCTAAACTTGCCTTTGGCTTATTATAAAATCCCTGCATCATCATGGATTGGTTTGTTACTTGTTTAGTTTTTTAATTGTTTGGTTTGCCATAGATATTATGATGTCATTTGTGTATGTGTGTTTGAGAAGAAAGTCTGGAATTCACATGTGTAAAATATGAAATAAAAATCTACTGCTAAAAAAAATGAAAAAATGTGACATCTTGTAGGCTTATGGTTTTGATCATCAAATTTCCTAGATTATTTTATTTGCCAAAACCATCATCAACCTATGATCACAGTTATTCTTGCAGCCTTGAGATGCCAAATGCTATTTGCTGCAGACGCTGCCCTACCATGGTGAGGACTGCTTCATGACTGGACTGGACAAGGTTATTGAGAACTCAAGCTTTTCATTATTTTATCAGTGAGAAAGCACAAGAGTGGTTTTGGGGAAAATTGTTTTTGTTATATCTGCAGTAGTGCGCATTTTCTTTTATATGGGTCTTTTGAGCAAGAAAATGATGCAAGTCCAGTTACATTCTGATCATGTTGATCTAGTTGCTGTTGTGGAGATTGTTAGTGATGGTCTGTGATGTGACATGATCCACTGCTTATGACTCAGGTGTATGATTGTTTATGACATTGTAATTTTAACTGCCTGTGACAATGTGACTGGAATGTCTTCATGACAGCTTTTAGCTAGCATTCATTTGTTTCATTTCATCCTGTAACTGGTACAGCAATAACCAGGCTTAAGGGATAATCTGCTTGTACTAGTATATGGGAGAGTGCTTACACTGTTGTTGGTAATCCTGCATGTTATAATGATATGACAGATATGACATGACAACCTGGTTCACCACAACTTTGTAGTGTGGTATACTTTGGGTTAGGGTATTTCTGGGTGACTCGGATACTAGTGGGCTTTTAGTGGACTAAGTAGGTAGATCACTCAGATTTTGTGACACCTGAGTGTGACAGTTTGGTATGGTAGGTTATTATATCAGTTTGTGACCAATTTGAGTTAGTATTATTCCTACACATGTGACAGTGATGTGTTTTTCACAGGACCTACTCATGCTAAAGGCCACATCTGGTGCAGCACTGCGCTGTGTAGAAGAATGTCTCCTTTTGCTGCAGAATGGGCAGGTTAGTTCTAAAGCTAATTGAAACCATGCGTTGTTTGCCTGTACTTGTACAACATTATCTTTCCAGCAAATTAAAGGTAAGAAGGTGGAGTGAGTAGATAATGTCTGTTAAGTCACTGGCATTGAAATGTCATAGTCACAGATAAAGATAATTTATTGAAATAGACAAAAGGGTATGGTAACTGATTTTACTACATGTATTTTAAATTGATGTGGAGGTTTGCACAGATGTACTCTTTTTCTCTTTCCCCACTCCCTTTCTCTGTTGGGGCGGTCCGATGGCATAATGGTTAACGCCTGTCACCAATACAGTGAAGGTTGCATGGCTGTCCTGGTTTCAGCTTTCGTTTCGGCTATGTTCTTTCTCTGCAAGTGGCATCTGTTTACAGGGCTGCTTTGCCATGATATAGCCTTAGTTGCTGGCTCCGCGTAAAACACCTATACCCCTCCCCCCAACCTCCCTTTCTCTCTCTGAAGAAATAGAAATTGATGCTGGAGGTTAACTATGTACAGATGTGCATATTTTCTTTCTCCCCTTCTTTATCTCTCTCAGAAGAAATAGACATTGATGAATGTACACACATTTGTTCTCTTTATCTCTCATATTACAATGAATAAATGTGTGACGTTAGTTTCATTATCTCAATGCATGTGAATGATATAAATAAGAGCTTTTACATGAGAGGGAGATCATAAAAGAAAAAGAAATGAGATCATTTGAGGAAAGTAAACATCAGGATGCCATCATTGTGCTGCAACTGCTGAGACGGGGTGGTGATTGTGTTGTCTGTACAAAGGAATATTTTTCCTGATAATACCCAAGTGATGTGAGTGGACTTCCCGTAATTCTTTAACATTAATGGGAGTTGTTGAATGTTTGGATCACCCCTGAAAGAATCTAGCAAACCCTGTTGTGGGGATAATAACATTGGGAGGAAAAGGGGTTGAGTACACATTTGTGTCCTACACACTGTTTGCCAAAAGAATTGTTACGTGGTTGGATGGACCTGTAAGTTCAAGCAGGGTTGTGCTAGGGATTGTAAGGCTAGAAAATAGAGTCATCTCAATGGCTGCTTATCGTTAGTAGTGTCTGCTGTATCTGTTGTGGATTGGTTAGTTAAAGAGTTTATCTATTTTCTTAAGTAATTATTCTTAGAAAAATAATAGTTGAAAGCCCATGATTAGATCCATTGTTTTGAATGAAAGAACGCATAACCATTATATGCCTATGTACTGTAGATGTGACACCCACATATATGTGCATGAACAAGTGTATGTGTGATCCAGATAACCAACTGAATGACAAGTTTTTGGAACATAATGCAGCGCAGGATTACAACATGGATGTAAACTTTGACCCTAGCAAAGTATATTTTGAGCTTTGTCTCCAGTTAGAAAATGTTAAAGCTTTCTTGATTGGAGACATACTGGCTGATGATGTATACTCTTAATGAGTAGTTAATAACAGCCTACCATTTTGGAAATATTATGTTTCCTGGAATATTATATATGACTGAATCATCTGTGAAAGTTTCTTTATTAATCATTATTATGAAAACCACTGTTATTTTTTTAATTGTAACAAGACTCAGCATTGTTGCTTGAAGTTCACTGATTTGATCTGTTTAGGTTTTGTGCAGTTCAATGCCACAAAGTACATCTGTGTCTGGACAGCTTTCCACTAAGAAATCTATTCCATGGTAAGTTGTCTGGATTTTATGTTTTATCTTGTGCTATGCAGTGAACTGTCTTTTGTTGCAAGTACCTTTCTTGCCAAAAGCAAAGTATGAATAAATAACTACCACCTGTTGTCAATGCACAGATTAGAGACTTCGCTGAAGGTCAGCCTGCTGATTGGTTGCATATGTAACATATGCAGACGAAACTTTGTTGAGGATAGTGTTTGCTAACATCAGAATAAATTGGGAAGAATGAGATTTGTTGAATAAAAGAATGTCATATAAAAACTGAGTAATTTAGTCTGCATTTTGTATCATGTTTTGAGGACTTTATTAACTTTATGTTCTTACAGCAGTACCTCCCTCCCAGCAGACCTCTCACAGCACAGTTCCAACACTGTGACATCATCACCTGTTGACAGTTATGGGTCAACCAGGTCTGTACTTCAGACATTGCAGGACTGTAATTTTGAAGGTAATCTTGCATCAGGTTTTTTTTGTACTTGATTGTGTGTGACATTGCTTGCACATTTATTTGGTTTTTCTATAAAAAATATATTTGCATAAAATAAAAATGCAAAAAATCTTATTTTTTGGTATCTATTGGTCTCACTTATTAGAAAAATCACTTCTGTCTATGAATTGTATGAGTTTTATATGCTTTGCATTCATCTCCAGAGCTCCAGATTTTTTTTAATAATGACTGAACAATCATTTAAATTCCCTGGGTCAGGCATGAACACATTCCTCATTGGTATCTGGCTGTCAAAGGGTTAAAAAAACCTATGCATGTTTCTTTCTTAGAGAAGGCTGTTCTTGTAGAGATGGCACTCTTCAGTTAGGTGTACCTACAGTGAATATTGTTTTTGAGCATTTGTTACTGGTGACTTGTTCTCAATAAATGGATAAGCTACTAAGTTCATTTGATTATGATAGAGGAGAAAGGGGACATCTCTTTATCATAAGCCTTATCAATGACTGTACATCTGTATTTAGGACTGTAGTACTATAGTAGCAGTATTTCATTCTCTTTTGCAGTCTTAGAAAAATATGTCAGCATTTGGGGGAATAAGCCACATTGGCACTGTGAGTTTGGAGGGAGGGACAAAGGAGAATTGAAGGATTTGATGATGATATTAATGATAGTACACTTAGCTATGCGGAAGTGTTTGTCCACAAGAAGCCAAAAGTTGTAGGTCATATGTGGAGATTTATGACTCACAAACATTTAAGGTCTTTATAGGGTTGAACTAGCTTACCAAGACATAGCATTAGTTGTTGATGGCATGAAGTTTCTAACAATGTCAGAGCGTAAAATTTATCATTCATTAATAAAAATATCAGAACCTCTTAAAAGAGTTTTATTTTTCAATATGTGACAGTGATTTGTTTAATTTTATGATTATCTAACACGTTTAATATGACTAATATGGTTCAATCAGGCACAATAACCATTAATCGAGATGAAGAAGAGGAGGACAGTGATGTTTACAGTGATTCAGAGCTGGGAGCAGTGGAAGAACATAAGAGTATTATCCTCCATCTGCTTTCACAGTTGAAATTGGGAATGGACCTCACCAAGGTGCAGCCACCAACTTTCTCTCACTTCTAAAATTGTCTGATATGTTTCCATAGCAATGTCAAGCAGTAGTATTCATTGCTTCTTTATTTCTTTTTTCATTTTGTTGACAGTCAGAAGCTTCTACTGAGTAAACTTCCGAAAATGTTCTTTGCACTTACTTGTTCAACCAGATAGTTGGTGCCTAGCCTTCATCTTTCCCTCTGTCTTTCATGTTAAATAAACCTCTGATCATGCATTCTTACAGGTTGTTCTTCCAACATTCATTCTGGAGCGGCGATCACTGCTGGAGATGTTTGCTGACTGCATGGCACATCCACACATTTTTCTTCAGTAAGTTCAGGAGGGCTGACTGGCATACATTTTAAGTTTTTGCAGTTTACTTGAAGAGTTCTAAAACAGCATCTTGGTTGCTGTACAAGAACTGAAAAGATTAAATGGAAAACTCCATTTTGTCTGTTTTCTCTACATGAAAGTGAAGACCATAATGATCATAGTTTTGGAAAAGTTTAAATAGCCTTAAGACAAAACAGCTTAATGTCTCAGGGAAAGTATGCCTTGTGAAGTAATCTCACCAGAATTTTTGCTCATCTCTTTTCATGTAGTTTAACACATACTGGTGGAATTAGAGAACTCTCTCCATTATTTAAATGATATAAGATTTATTATGAAACTTCCTTATAAGACCTAGCTCCATAGGTGGCTTTTATATATGCAATCAGAATTCCTGATGTTGGGAGTCCAGAAGAAAGGATGCTTCTGGTGCTCGAATGGTATCTCACTTCCTTCCATGCTGGTCGTCAGGTAGGTCTGCCACTTCTCTTCATAGTAATTTCTCTGTATGTGAACATTATTTTTCTGAGACATTCATTTGTTAGATGAAGATTATTTTTTTCATATTTATCTTACGATGATTCTCAAAAGAAAACTTAACCTGTCTTACATTAGGAAGATGGTAAATGTTATTATTTGTGGTAAATGACACACAAAAAAATACTTACTCTGTATAAAGTATAAAGCGACACATGCCCTCCCGTGCACACACACACAAGAAAAAATCCACTCTTTAGATGTCCCTAAATCTCATGGCCCTTGATAGGTATCGAAGTGTAAAAGAAAATATTGAGATCTTGTTACAGCTTGATATGAAACCTCAGACATATGCTGACTTGCTTACAGGAGAATGATTTTTTAAGCATAGAAATTGCCAGCAGTCTGTGTTTATTTAACAATCATTGTCTTGTGGTAACTTAAAAATAGGAAAGTAACAATCACTCCATTTTGTCTAGGGTGGATTGTTTACTAGCCAGAGGGCTCTTATGAAAGAAAGGGGACATATGTGCTAGTGTAGAGGTGTTGTACATGGTAGGAATGCTGAGGTGTTATACGTGGGAGACAGCCCTAAGTGGTCACAGCAGCCAAGCCATCCAGCTTGCAGAGGAGTCAATGACACCTAGGAAGAGAGTGACATTTCAGGGGCTCCCACACCTCTCCGCCATGTTGACTGGTAGTGGGGGTTAGTCACTTGTCCACCACGCCACTGTAGGCGGGGCAGAGCGTCAGTAAGATAGTTGTTCTCTTGTCAGTGTTGGCTACTTGATTGGTTGGTGAGTGACCAATGGCATCCCTCATGTGTGTCTGTGTGAATATGCAAAGAGAGGAATGGAGAAGCAGAAGGACACTTCTCAGCACGACGTCAGAGTGGACAGAGCAACTGGTCAGAAGTTGGACTTCAGCATCTCTAATATCAACTTCACCTTTCACCTCGAGACCAGGTCATAAGCCAAGAGAGCAAGATTCGTGAGGAAGGATGTTTGGGTTAGAGAACCTCGTCAGTGATGAAGAACTGTCAGGACTGCCTGCTGTGGAAAGCAAAGGACGGCTTTCACTACCTGTGAGAGGTAGGCACTCGACACTAAGGCCACCAGAAGTTGTCATTCTCAAAGGAGGAAAACATCTGCTGGGTTTACCTGCACTCAAAAGAATCGGAAAACTTTGTATGAAGACCTTTTTGGCAGCTGTAAGTGGCAGTCGTCGGAGACATCGTGTATATGACCCTGGACTGGGAGAGGCTCCCAGGAGAGCAGTTGTCGCTTTCTGATGTGGTTGGCAGATCGGGCAGGAAGGACGACAGACAGGTGAAGCATCTATTTTGAGAGAAAGTCATCAGAGTGCCATGACTGTCGGGTGAAGTATTGGTCTCCACCAAACCACCATCGTGGACCCATAAATACAAGAACAGCTTGAACATCAGAGCTAAGTTGATGCACATGTGAGAGTGAATGGTTGATTTAGAGAGAGGTGAAAGCACAGGAATAGTGGAAGTACGCTTAGCATGGATAGCACTGGGACTCCCCCTAGACGAGTCTTTTTGTTGTATATATTTGTATGTTTTTATGTTCATTAAATCTTTTTTATACATTTCATCACACGTCGAGTTTTGTGTTTGGGTAACAGCAGGGGTGGGGGCTTGTGAACCGCGTGGTAAACTGTGGGATCAACGTATGAATATTGTAGCATGGTTCCCTGCAACTTATGTTGACATGGGTTGTGATATTTGAGGTTAACTCTCGCCAATGTGTCCGGTTCCCCGGTGCCAGTATTCACGTTTCTGCTAAAAACCAGAATACTGCCGCAATCATATTAAATGATCACAGCAGTTCGAAATATGAATATCTTTAAGAATTATATTCTTGGTTTTGTCTGTATGTCCTTACATTAATTAGGGATCTGTAGCAAAAAAGCCATACAACCCAATAAAAGGGGAGACTTTCCACTGCTCCTGGCGCCTGCCGCAATCAAGTGAGGAAGTCAAGGACATTACAAGCTGTCAGTCAAAGCAAGGCATCCAGCTGACATATTGTGCTGAGCAAGTGTCTCACCACCCTCCAGGTGAGGCTGTAAACTTAAGTGCAATCATTTTTGTAATTTTGTAGCCCTGAACATTGCATAGTCAGCAGGAAAAGCAGAGGCCTCTTCTGCAAGTATCATGCATCACACAAGTTTGATGAATTCTGGATAATAATGGGCATTACAACAGTCTATAGAATGTAATCACTTATAACTTAGTGAATCAAACTGCCTTATATTGTGCATCAAAATAGCAAAATAATATGTATAAAGCCATTAGATTAGTTGTAAGAAATGAGTGCAGCATTAGGAATATGGTATTAATGCCAGGGTGTGATACTCTTGGAGGAGACATTATAAAAACTGCCTTCATCTGAATTGCTCAAAACAAAGTGGGTAATGCTACAGACAGAAAGGCTTTGTGGAAAGAAGCTCTTGAAATACTAGTTGGACAAATAATCAACTTTTTGCATTACTTACTTCTTTTGAAGATGTTCTTACAAATGAGGCTATTGTTTAAAAATTTGATTTTAATTTTTGTGGAATTGAAATAAGGGGCTTAAAAAACTTCCAGTAGATATACATACTGTGATTTAGATAACTATTTTTATTTTCATTGTGTGTGTGTGTGTGTCGTGCATGTGTATGTATCATCTGGTAGTGTCTGCGTTCTACTTTGAGTGTCCAGAAAAGAAGATATGCATGAATGCCTCAATATGGACAAAGTCTCGGTTCATGGGAATGTCCATTGGTGTGGTTATGGTTGGCAAAGGCAAGTCATTCATTATGAAGCACTAAAGTCACACCTGTTTATTATCTCTGTCCATGCTCTAACTTTTTGTGGACCCCTGTCGCTCTCTCTCTTTCAACACACACTTCATGGATCTCGCTTCGTTTCTTCCTGTCCCACTGCTTATTAGATGTCTGAATTTTAGGGGATTTTTTGTATCTTAGCACCAAGATGTATCTTGTGAAATTTAGGCAGATATTTTTATGGAGCATTGCTGAAAATATACATAATTTATTTATATCTTTTGAATGTTTCCTTATTAAGCTGTGTTCACATTTTGTTGTTGTTATTTTTGAAAAATAATAACTGATAAAAATGGCTTCAATGAAGTGATAACAGTACTAATGTGCATTTACAGAATATTGCACTATAAGGAGGAGAATTATTAATGTTTCTGAAAGGAAATGATTTCCTTAAAAATGTATTCACTTTTCAAAGCAGTGTGACAGCTCAATTTACGATGTTTCTTTTCAACATAATTCATTTACATTTAATTATAATGTACTTTTGCTCAAATATTAATTCTAATTTTGCTTACTTTCATGTGGAGGGATATTTCTTATTTGATTATATGATGTTGTGATGAGGAGAGTTTTGTAAGTTTTGTTTGGAAACTGGAAAACAAAGAAAAACAAAATTCAGATTTTGAAATCATGTTCATTTTTTTTTTTTTGGGGGGACTGACAGTGAGTCTGCGACTGCTGCAGTATGATGAGGAATATGTATTTGGACTGCCCAGCGCTTACGCACGCTCCATCCTTACTGTACCTTGGGTAGAGCTTGGGGATAAGGTTTCTCTTGTGTGTGAGAAGACCAACCTTACAGCATCCATTATCTTCCATACCAGAGTGAGAGACTTCATGTGGTGTGCTTTGAGGGTGTATGCACACGTGTGTTTGTGCATTTTGTTGTATTGATGTTTGACTAGCTAGAATTTTGACAATTTGATAGTGTGGCTAGTAATTCTTTCATTAGTCAAGTGTTGAAATGTTTTATGCCTTTGTAACTTCAGAACCTTTAAAAGAAAAACAAATTACGCACAGAATTGCAGGCCATACAAATGCTAAGAGGATTAACAGGTTATGTATGTATGGTGTTTTTGACTGTGTAGAAGAAGTCTTTGTTCTCAGAAATGCAAGTGAATTATATCTTAATAATGATGAGGCTGCATCTCCTTGACAGCCCTTCTATGGAGGTAAGCTTCACAGAGTGTCTGCTGAAGTTAAAAACACCACTGGAGCACAGCTGTGTAAAGTTTCTGGGGAATGGAATGGAATATACGAGTTTGTTTACTCTGATGTAAGTTGAAGAAAAGACTTTTAGATACTTCATTATTAAATTGTTTAAGAGATGCCACTTTATTTGAGCATGCTGACCAGCAACAGAGACCTTGCCCCAACATGGCACTCAGTGCTTAGAAAAAGCCAACAAAAGTAATTGAAGGAAGAGTTCACAGAGAAGATAGTCCTTGAATAGACTAATTTTCTCACCTTCTTTGATTATTCTATTTATTAGTGCACTGTACTCCAGCACTGTCTTATGTAGGTGCACAGTATGTCAGCACTCACAATCACATCGTAAGCTCAACTAAGCATGGCATATTGTGAATGATTTAAAAACATTGATAATTTCAGAACTCCATAAGCCTTTTAAGCCTGGCAGTAGCAAGCCAGTGAAATCTTTTGAGTTGCATGCATAATGCATTAACATAGTTTTATCATTATAATTTTCTTATCCTAACATTTTAGCATCTTGTATTAATTGAGTACCTTAGTTTTTGCATAATTTTTTCTGTATTTTCTTGCTTGCAAGTTTTTTGTTTCTTAGATGATCTTTCTGTATTCTATCTGTCAGGTAGATGTTGCCTTTGATTGTTACTGTCATGTTGCTATATTTCTGGAGATGCACTAGTGACTTGAAACACTGATCTCGTTACTGTAATTTTTTTTTTTTTTTTGCTTTTGCTTCATATGCAACTCCTAAACTCCTACATTTCTCCCTTTTTTCACTGCAGTCTTGACACTTCCTTTCCCATAGCTTTAGTATTTCTCCCATCTTGTATCTCCAACAGAAAAGCTGGAATACCATGAAATATGACTATCTTGTAAGAAATTCATTCTTGACCTTTTTGGTCGAAAAATCTTTTCTCATTTTCTTTCAGACCACTCTTATTTGATTTCCTCTTTAATTCTTCTCTCTTGTTCTTCTCTACAAATATTTTAGTTACACAGTTTTGGTATTTCTGAGTTTCTTTTGTCTGTTATTTTTTAGTAGTATCACTTTCCCATCCCTTGTCTGATATCCCTTAAAGAGCTGTTTCTACCTGTAGGGAAGGACACGCACTGTGGACACCCAGAAACTAAAGATTTGGCGCAAGTGTGTTCGGCCAGTTGAGAAGCAGGGGGAGTTTGAGTCTCGGCGTTTATGGCAGCATGTCACCAATGCTTTGAATGCAGGGGATGTCAACACTGCTACTGAGCATAAACATTTGGTAGGTTGTGTTAGCAGACTGTCAGCACCAAAGAAATCTAAGGGATAGTGGGGAATTGTTCACTCTCATTTTGGGATTTATTATCTTGTGGATCTTTAACCAAGCAGAAGTACTATGAAATCTTTAATCCAAATTAATTTGCAATCCTGGTTAGACATACATTTATCTATAGCAGAATTAACAAATTATTCTAATATTACCATCTTCCAAGTAGTGCACTTTCCACTGATAATGGTTCCTTTATGAATAAATGTTGGCATAGTAAGACCTTTGTACAGTGGCAAGATCAAAGTAATATGCAGATCTGAATTAGAGATTTACAATAAATAATGAGGCAAGATGGAAAATAAAAAAGACTAGTGATACTGAAAGAGGTTAATTTCAAAGCTTTTACATGCTAGAGACTGTTATTGTTGTTAGCAGGTTGTTACCTCATTGCCACTACTTGGATAAATAAGACTGTAGTGGTAATATTAAGGATATGGCAATCATTGTTAACCTGAATGCCTTATTTCAGTTGGAAGAACGACAGAGGGAAGGAGAGAGGCATCGTAAAGACTCTGGCACAGTTTTTCCAACAAAGGTAGGTTCCATTTGCGATGATTAATTTTTTTCACTAATTGGATTTATTGAAGCAGTATTGTAGCACTCTGTCTCAGGATATTACTACAGTGTCAGGGCATAGGTGGTCCAATCCACACACTCATGCCAGACAAGTGCGCATTCTTTCAACAAACAACAAAAATGATTGCCTGTGGCTGCTTAGATTGTATTAATTTCGTTGTGACTCAGGACTTTATGGCGTACAACACAGATATATATATCTGTCTCTCAGTGCACAGTTCTGACGTAGGCATGGACTGGTTTGTGACAACAGTCCATGTGGAGCCTTTAACCACTGCTTGTTGACTTAGCAGATTTCAGTATTACTCTGTAAATGCACTCCATGCAGTATGCTAAGAGAATGCATTTCTTTTACCATAAACTTTAGAAAGAACAGACATTTAGTATACCATAGGTAGCTTCAAAGCTTACTTTTCTCTTTGCAGCTTTTTCATTTGGAAGGAGACACTTGGGTGTATAACAAAATGCTGAAGCTGACAGACTGTCCGGAAGACACCATAGGATGATCCTCCTGATTCAGCACACCCCTTTGTGATCCGCATGATGGCTTGACAGCCGTGTCAGTGATGCAATATTATAGGCTAGAATTTTTGTGTGGACAGCAGGGGTGCTGCTGCCTATGTGTCTTGTGTTCAGAGCGACCTGCAGGCATGGATCAACGAGCTTAGCATGGCTGGTTCCATGAGAAATAAAGTAACTGCAAACCGGTATTGAAATACTGTGGTATATAGTGATGGTAACAGGGTGAAGCCTTAGTTGTCACAAAATAACTGTGATTGTTGGAAACAGATTCAATCTCTGTTCCATTTATCACCATGTTTCATGTTCACTTGCATACTCAGGAAAGTGTGCTACCGCAGTGCAGCTGAAACAGGAAACTGTTCTGATTATATCATATCGCTAGACGTTTTTGTCTAGCTTTTTCTTTCTGAAGAACACAGTGAAGGTGGCAAGAAGAAGCAGCTGTAAAAGTGACAAGTGGCTCATACGTGTTGGTGCATCATGACTCAGCTTCTCATTTATCCTGTATGGTCAATGCTTGAGTGGTAAATAAGATGGTATTTAACCCTTTTCAATATTATTTTGTACAAGTGTGAAGGGTATTTGCATTTACACATAGGCACTATGGAGCAAGTATCCTGTGCACAAACTGTTGCTGGTTGAGTGATGAAGTGTATTAAGTATGGATGCGTTTTAGCATGCCTGCAAACTGTACTGCAAATAGATCGTGTCATTCCATCATATTTCTAACATTTTTATTTGAATATTTTGTCCGTTCTTGACTGCTAACATATCATTGTCTTTTGATTCATGTGGCTTTCAGGCTTTCAGAGGAAGGAACTGGGGTTAAAGAGATGGGCCACTAAACTGCACTCTACTGGTCCCCTTGAGTGGCTGTGATAGATTTATTATTTAAATCAAGACTAGCCTTGAATTCTTTTGTCATCAATAACATGCTCTATGTGGTGACAGAGATGCCTACAAATACTGTACAGTAATTTTCTAGTAAGATAATTCCAAAAATGCGCATTAAAACAAGTCTGGGCAAGTCATTTTGTCTAATTTTCTAGATTGCAAGCATCTTGGAGACGATACTGGAGACAGTCAATCCAGCAGTACATAAGAAATATCATAACCATCTGTTCACAAAGCAACCTTAACTGTATTAAAAATGACTATCTCACACATTATCTTTTTATATGCATTAGTTTCTGATTAACAAATGATAACCAATTTCAAAGATAAAGATATTTATAACAGCAGAACAAGAGACAAACCATAAGTCCTTTAACCAAGCTAGAAATTTAACTCCAGCTTTGTAAAAACTGAGAATCTTGATCTGGAGAAAGGCAGAATTAAATTACAGAGCTTGTTAAAGAATTCTTTAGTTTATTCCTTGTTACTCCTTGAGGAGCATAGGGCCGCAACAACACCTTGCCAGTGGATCCGGTTTTGGGCAGCCCCCTTCAGTTGGTCCCGTTTGGTTCTTTTGCCTAGCTGTTCTTTTCCAAGTCTGCTTTGGTCTCCCTACTCTCTTCTTTCCCTGAGGGTTCCAGTCAAGTGCCTACTTGGCAATGGTGTCAGTTGGTTTGTACAGGGTGTGTCCTGTCCAGCCCCACTTATGCTTTTTGATGTCTTGGTTAGTGGCATTCTGGTTGGTTCTTTTCTACAGGCTGCTGTTTGAGATCTTCTCAGGCCATCCTATTCCCAGAATATGGCGTAGACATCGGTTGGTAAAGGTCTGAGCTTGTTGTTGATGGTGTTTGTCACTCTCCAGGTTTCAGAACCATACAGTAGGACAGCTTTCATATTAGTGTCGAAGATGCAGATCTTACCGCAGAAGGATAATGCTCGGGAGTTTCAGATGGGGAGTAGGCTGTTGAAAATATGCCTGGCCTTGTTGATGCAGCTTTTGATATCATTGTCTGATCCACCAACCTTGTTGACAGTGCTTCCCAGATACACAAAGTGATCTATTTCCAGAATGTTCTCTCCTTGAAGTTGGATTGGGAATTCCTACTTGCTATTGATTTTCATCACTTAGGTCTTTTATTTGTTTTTAAGCCAGTCTTTTCCACTTCCTCTGCTAACTTACTCAGTTTGTTTTGTGCATGATGCTGCCGATGAGATAGACTAATTTTATCTGCAAAGTTACCGATAATATGCAACCCTGTTTTATGCCGGTCTTCATTATGAAAGGTTTAGTGAGCTTGCCATTGTGGATAATTTGGCAAAGAATTCTTCAAGCATAAGTCAAAATGGCTAGAGAGAGGAAAATGTACATATTTATAATGCATGATGACAAACTTGGGAAGTACTCATTTCTTGTAACATTTTGGATCTTTACTTGATCAAGAAAAATTAGTGTCATCTGCTAAAATAATTCTTGATTCTGCTGATTTTTGTTTGTTTGTTTGTTTTGTCTTTGGTCAGTTTCACAGAGGCCTTTGGTTCCTTTGCAAGGTAGACATTTCCTTATTGATCATAGCACTTATTTTAAATTATTTACTTCGAGGGCAGCAAATGTCATCAAACAGATCCATTATTTGCAAGATGAGGTAGCTACCATCTGTTGTCCTATAGTTCACATAAGATAGAGCTGTCCTAACATCATCATTCTTGTTTTTATTTTATTTTCACACTTTGCTTTCATTCTTCTTAGCTGCAGAATTGTATTCTTGAAGGTGCATTTCTGCCTTTTTTTTTACCTGGTGCTCATTGTGAACGAGTACTGGATTTACAAGACAAATGATCAACTGTATTTGTACTGAAAACACCCCTCTTCCGTAAACATTACTCCTAACAATCTTTTCCCATAATCCTAGTTTTTCACACCTTTCCTTTTGCAATATCATGTTCCTCTCATCTCTTATTGCTATTTGGTTCCTCTTTGTGCTTTCTGCATTTGATTTTATTCTTTGTTTAGTATGGTTGTTTATTTTTTTATAGCTCATATGTTGTTTGTTTTCCTGTCTGTGGGTGGTCCGTGAGTGCAACGGTTAGCACCTGTCACCAAAACAGTGAGGGTTGGCTGTCCTGGGTTCAGCTCTCGCCTTGGTTATGCTGTTCTTTCTCTACATGTGGCATCTGTTTACAGGGCTGACTGCCTTGCCGTGATATAGCCTTAGTTGCTGGCTTGGCGTAAAACACCAGTTCCTCCCCCCCTCCCCCTGCCCCTCTTATGCTGTCCATGTTTCGCTTTTGTTCTAAAGCACTGAGAGCATACTCCTTAGGAGTGTGAATATGCGCCTCAGAAATTTTGCATTTATGATTATTATCATTATTAAAGCAGAATAAGAGCTAGATAAAGCATCATAACAAAACACAAACACACTCTTTCAACATTAAACTACTGTTAAACGGCTGAACTGCTGAAGGTACAAGGTGTTTCAAGTGTCTATTACTTCTGCGTACACAGGCATGGCATAATGTTTGGCCAAATTTAGGATAGGATATGTCCTCAGTAAAAGCACAACAGAAACTTTTAAAGGCTAATTTGTGTGCAATATTATTTTCAAATTACTAAGTTTAGTTTGTTAAAAGATAATTTCCCTTGTCTGAGTGAATAACTGCATTTGATTCAGGCAGATAAAAGCCTTTGACCATATATAAGCTCTCAACCGTCGCATAAATAGTCTTTTGTAACTAAATCATTTCTCTTAACATCACAGAAATAGGCGTATATAATACCTCATAAGCATTTGTTTCATATTCTTGCAATGGCGTTGTGCTTGTATAAATAATATTAGAATGTTCTGGCTAGTCCACATCTTTTCACCTAACCTGCTCCATCTAAAGAAAGTTTTAATTGCAAAGAAATATTTTGATGAACTAGTGCCAGGATTTTTTTCTATTAACATATCGGAAACTTTAAGCTAGTTTCGTGTTTGGTGTGGGCTAGCCTTCAAACATAACTTCTAATTGGGAAAAAAAATTTTGGCATATCTTTATGGTATTTTCTTTACATAGAGACTCTTTCACCAACTTTCTAGAGAAATAATGGTTTAAGAGGAGAGAGAATTGCAGTTATTATATTCACATTATCCAGTAATACAGGTTGGCACACTCAAAGTAGTTTGCCTCCTATACTAACGCTCGGACGAGGTAGGCTACTTTTATAGATTAAATATTATTTTGGATCCTTTTGTGTGCTGGCATTGAAAAGGAATAAATTATATGGAAAACTATGTTTTTGTTTGTAGCATTATGGGAGCTATGTCCTGAAATTACCTAAGCTGCTTCAGTTGTGTTATGTGGATGACTGACTTTCCAGATTAAATCATTATTGAAAACATAAGTTGGAAATAAATCCACAGAAGCTTTCAGCAAGTCATAGGACTGTTGGAATGCAAGGTCAAAGTATGTGTTTTCATAGGAAAAAACCTCAGAGGACAGAAACATTTTTAGAAATCAATTTTTTCCCTTCTCATAGTCTTCTGTTTTTGTTACAGGTATTAACACAATTCTAATGATTCATCATTTAAATGTGCAATCTTGAATGTGCAGTTGACAAGTACTTGTTGCACTTTCTCCTAATCTCTAGTAGTCAACTACACATTTTAAAAATCAAAACAGATCCTTAACTGACAAAAGAAAATGGATAAGTGAATAAAAAGTAAATAAGTGAATTTTGTACAACTTTGATATAATACACTCAAATCTTCACATTTCTGATTATCATCCAGGCTGTAATTTTTCTATAGGAGTTTGTACTCCATTTACTAATTTTGTTACAGTTTTTTTTAGTGTAGTTCACATTGTTAAATTACAGTTTGCTTGTAAAGTGAATCATTCCATGGCATTTGGTTTAGAAGAGATTCAAAGGTCAGATCTGAGCTTTAGAGATGCCAGTGAGATTCCAGGACTTCAGGTCCCAAACATACACTGTCATGAAAGTTTCATAATTTAGTTGATTTTGATAGCAGCAGTAGTGTAAATGTTCAAACAGTTTGAATGTGTGTGAGGAGGTGAGGTGGGGTGGGGGGAGAGGTTGATATTGCTATTTATTGTGCTGCAGGCCTGACATTTTACAGTTGGCAGTAAGTTACAATCCTTAATGTAATATATAGGCTGGAGTTGCTTTAGAATCAAGTGCTGAAGCTAGATTTTTCTTAAGGCAATATGTAGACAATTGTCATGCAGTACCTTGTCATCTTGTACTAGTAGATTCAGTAGTCACTTCTCTGGGCACTTAATATATGTATTTTGATTATGTAACTCCAGATACATAGAATATAAAGATATTTTTTTTGTGTGCAATCTATAGTTAAAGTTTTTTGTTTCCAAGTATCACAAAATCAAGAGTGATAAATTTGGTAATTTTTTATGAAGCCAATGTTTAACGTTAATGAAATAGCAATATTTACAATAATTTGATGTACAGTGAAATGACAAAGCCAGAAACAGAAGGCAAGGGAATGAGTATGAGTGAAACTGTATGGCTCTGCAATAGGAGAAAGAGAGAAAAGCAGTGCATATGTGAATTTATGTAAAAAACAGTTTTACAATTAATCAAGGTGTGAATATTCAGAGATGTAGACATTTCTTTTAAAAGCCTAGTAAATTTTATTTCCACTCATGAGGGTGGCGACATTGGTGTTAAAGCCTTCATGTGAGGATCAGCACAGATGGTAGTCTTTATGATGACCTACATCTGAGCAGATGGTTTGTCAGCTGTGTTTTCTTGCTTTGCTGAAGTGAGAGCAGTTAGTTCACATGATGATCAATATGTGAATGTTCTGCACATTGATATGCAATACATTAAATGTTGATGTTAATAACATCATTCATTCTACATTTTGGACAAAAAAGTATGTTGTGAAAGGAGAAATCACTGTGGAAGAGTGTTTGCACATTGACAAAACCGTGTGAATGTAAGAGTGTGAA
The DNA here is from genome assembly GCF_003073045.1 of Pomacea canaliculata. Taxonomy (NCBI): domain Eukaryota; kingdom Metazoa; phylum Mollusca; class Gastropoda; order Architaenioglossa; family Ampullariidae; genus Pomacea; species Pomacea canaliculata. The sequence continues at coordinate 19,043,456 of NC_037592.1, read as the reverse complement.
GGTGTCTTGTGTTCATTCAGGTGTGAAAAGGGATTGAACTAGAAAGAAAGGCTAGTAGAGAAGGGGACAGACTTATGAAAGTTTTGAGATATCCATTTTTTTTTTTTTTTGGTTAAATTGTGTGTGTGTGTGTCAGCCCAAGGGAGTGCGTGAAGAATGCTGCAATAGTGGTCATTGCTTCAGATGCTGTGGTGATGTGACACTGAAATCACCCCTAGGGTGCATCTTGTGATATGGGATGGAAGTCAAGATAAAGCTTGCTTTTAAAAGAGCACGATGGCTATTAACAGCCTCTTATTTAGGAAACTAAACATTACAAATTCGTGAAGCGAGAAGCTGTGAGGTTAAGTGAAAATCGCTATGTTTCTTTGGAAATTTAGGGAACTGAACCAGCAAACAGTTGTTTGTACGAGTTCACTGTATGTAAAAATACCATTGAAATTTAACATAATGTCTTGGGGCGTTACTGACAAAACACGGAAGGAATACACGGTATGGAATCAGAAGGTAGACAATCTTCGCCATCATCTTTTTTCTCTTTCTAAAGGCCGAGGCGGTCCAGCACTTGTCACCAAGAATCATGGTTAGTGGGTCGTGTTAGCAGGAATGGATTATCTGTCCCTGACAGACGGTGACAAGCATTTTCGTTTCCTCTCTCTCTTTTTTTTTTTTTTTCGTTTCTTCGGCGTGGGGCCATGGGGGTTAAAAGTAGGAGTTACGTGTATATGGCGTGTTTTAATACTGATGGGTGGCCTGTGGGGTACATTATGTGAAATTTCCTCGTACTGAAATAAAAGCGTTCTTTAAATAAACTTAGAAAACAGAAGGTTTGCGATTTAAGTAAAATCATGATGTATTTCTATAATACAGTTAGTAGTGGAGTCCGCGGGGAGATTTTGCATATAATAACACTGTAGCTACACTGGATGGACATGGTGTAGCAGACGTTTAGATATATGAAGTAAAGACCACGTTTAGATAATCGGTGAGATCAGCACAAACAATTTTTTGAATCAACAAAGCGTGACCGTTTTAGTACTCGGAAACGGTCTCAAGCACTGGCAACTATCTCCCGATGGTGATCATGAATAGGTGAAGTTGCACAGTGGCTGTGGTGCGGAGTGAAGTCGACTCACACTGCGTGGGCCCTCAGGGAATCCACGTAAATCCACTCCATGGCGCGGTAGGGAGCCAGCACCGTGCAGTAGTGCATGCCTGACAACGCTTCTATAAACTCGTGCAGGGACGTCTTCAGGGAAGGAGATGTCACTCTCAGCCCATGGTCATCCTCATGCAAACCCAACTCAGCTGAGGACCACTGTAAGCCTGTCGTCATGTTGTCATCATCGTTGAAGATGATCGGTCGACCCTTGGCCTTAAAGCGCCTCTGAGCGTCGGCAGACGAGGAGTTCAAAGCTAGTGTGAACGCTGCCTTCAAACAGACAACAGTATGAGTTTAGCCGTTTTATAATCGACCTTGCAACCATAATTTAAAAAAACCCCTCCAGTCAAATTATTTTCTCTCGCTCTCATTTTTTCTCAATCATTTTGTCATCATTATTTATATTTCTATAGTTAGAAGTGTTGATAAAGCAGTGCCCCATAAACTGGCGACTGTAGGGACAATGACTTCAAGTTGTGGTTCACCATGTTTCTGTGGAGTTCAGATATGTGGCAACAACGCAAATGTTGGGCAAGCATTGATTATAATTAACTGGTTTGTTTTAGCATTTACCTGATTAAGACTTTTGCATGTAGGGACTGCGGTTGCGTGACTTCCCGGCGACACCGCCTGGATTGCCTCCCTAGATTTCATCTTGATCATGAGTGACTGGGGGGAGCTGGGTACTGTGGAGATGTCCAGTAGGTTGCTTGGATAATTCACATGGGTAAAGGTGGCTACAGTCACGCTGGTGCCAGCTGTATGGAGGCTAGGTTTGCTGGCCAAGAAGGAGTCCAAGTTGGACAGAATTGTGTTAGTGACCTGAAACAGATGAGCCGGTCAGCCAACATGCATGCCTTGGTGTGCTGTCATTCTTAAAGAGACAATTAATTTGTAATTAGAAGTAATTGAAATCTTTCAAAAATTTTAAAAGTAGCAAAAAGAAATTGAAATTAAATTTACGGATTCCTCTTTTATCAAGCTGAACGTGTTTCTAAGGACAGAAAATGCTACGCTCTGAAATGGGCCATGGAAGAAAACAAAATAAGCAACAGTTATGAGAAGAGAAAAAGATGTCCGCTCCTGTTTTGTGCTGCTTTTCCTGCATCGCTGATGACCGTAGCTGTTATTTACATGGATTATCTTCTATGTCCATCTCCACTTCACCCACACTATCTTTGCAGTGCAGAACTCACTTTCACACCACCTCATCACTCACCTTTTTATCTATTTAGTGTGCTCGGTGTACTATATGTCTCCTCAACTTAACATACCGTGATTTGATGCTGGGTGGATCCTGCCTCCAGCAGCTGTGTCTGGACGGCCCATTTGTCAGAATTCTGAGCGTTGGCCTCAGTCGACTTCATGGACAGGAGGGGCTGGACAAAGAGCACAGTTTGTGAGTACAGAGTCATGGGATATTAAACACTGACAATCATACACACTACTTACAACAAGAGAGAAACATCAGTCAGCACGTGTACAGCAAGACGAAGCAGTCAGATGCTGGACAATGACACACTACTGACACAGGACAGACAGGACATCTGTGGTTGCAGGACATTGACACCAACAGTCTGTAGCTGTAATCCAAGCATGCACAAACAGTAGCTCAAGGATTTATTTCTGGCACTGCAGATGTTTATATATATGTTCTCAGGCGCCGTTGGTGGGATCCGTTCTTGTTACTAGAATATTTGAACTGTACATCGTCATCTTTTTTGGTCTCCATTTTACCTTTATTATATTCAAGGTGTCGCTGTAGGCTGCATCCAATCTGCACGGGCCTGTGCAAGGGCTGCCTGTGGCGCACGCAGGGTGGCTACCAGGAATGCCGAGGTGTGTTTAGCTATGAGGGTGTAGGCAGCCTGCGAGGTGACTTCTGGGGTCAGATCGTGCGTGACGACTTGCTTGGGCATTGCACCGGAAGCAAACTGGGCGTGGTTGACACCGCGCATGACGATGACAGGGGTACTGTAGACGTGGCTCCTGTTTTGGCCGCCATGGCCTCTAGCTGCCTGTAACAAGAGAAGGAATTGGTCAAGATAACGCTGGTGATGACACCTGTAAACTCCTCCTTCGTTGCCCTTTTCACGGAGTAGTCTGAAGTCCCCAGTAAGCAAAAGCACTATCAGGTAAACCAAGCAGTCTAACACAAACCAGCCACCCGGTTGAGCGACCTTGAACTCACATGATGGAGCACCCTCTCCCAATTTGCGTACACTACTCATAACTCACTCAAATTCATCGGCAATCCTCGTGATGCGAGTCTGTCCATCCAAGTCACCGGAAATGGTCAGCACGGGTAGGGGGTAGGTGGCGAGGGGCATGTCTCTAGTTAGGTAAGAGGCAAACAGCAGGATGCCCTTGTATTTGCTGGCATTGGATTTTCCCTCCATCCCCACAAACACTCCTGGAGAAGACATAAGATCAAAAGTGAGACTAGTATTAAATGTATACAATCCCTGGTAGTAACTTTGGTGCTACCGGTAATTTTAATTCTTTTGGTATAAATATACGCTCACTAGCTTGAACAAAAGATTTTTGTCCGCCGTGAGACATCTCCCAGCATCGAAGGCTGTAGTAATATTTTGTACAGCTTTTTCAAAAAGTAAAAATACTGTTGTCCGGCTTGCTGACCTAGCAAACTGATCAACTGACCTCCCAAGCTGTGACCAGCGACGAAGATGTTGCTGGACGTCATGCCCTGCTGGTGAAGCGTGTCGAGGGCGGAACTGATGGCACCATGTAGCTCGAGGGGGTTGGGTGTGTTGAGGAGGAAGCCCGTCAGCAGAACCACCCACAGCTTTAGGGGACACGCCTGCTGAATGCTTTCCGCTGTGGTAAAGAGAATCATCATTCATCATCAATCATCATTCATCATCTGTGCCATACCTAGGGGCCGGTACATAACACATATACCTCATGGTGTGTATGTGTGCCATACCCAGGGGTCTGTATGCCTCCCCGCTGATGGAGGCTCCAGGGACAACGATAAGAGCAGCTTCTGTCGTTGCTGTTTTCGTCGGATGGAGGACGATAGACGTCACGGCCTCGCCATGGGGGAGTTTTGCCACCAGCAGTGAGCACAGCAGACTCCACGTCGGGACTCGCATTTTACGACCTCATGTAAACAGAAGCGAAAAGCAAGTGAAGACCGAACTATTAATGCACTCACTGGGGGAGGGGAGAACACTCCACGAATAGGGGTAGTAACTCCGCTCCTCCGACCGACGACAAAGTTTGAGATCGAAAGTTATAAATATACAGAACCTTATTTTTTACTGTTTTAAGGAAGGTAATGTGAAGACTGCTAACCACCACCAGTAAAGACATAACACCAGCACGGTACCATCGTAACTAGAACAGCGACTGCTGTGGTAAAACTACAGCAGTAATTATTTACTGGAAAATGGAGAATATGACAGCAAGACCAAAGGCTGAAATTTCTGCCATCATTAAAGCTATTGTAAAACACCTGGTATGCGAAAACCAATAGCACAAACAAGACATTTGTGTGTTATTTACCGTCAAGTTGCTGACAGCCTCGAGTCTCTCTAGGGAATGACTTATAGAACCTTGCCAGATGTTCCTTGTGTTCTGGTCTCCGCACTTATCCGATGCCTTATCTGGTGCCGAGCACTGACCCAGTCCACCCTGACCTCACAAACGGTGTCACAGGTACTGTACGAACTTAGCGACTCCTGCAACGGTCTGTACTAAAATGGGACAATCCCAGTGCACTACAGAGCTGCTGAACTCGCAGCATCCTCCTGATGTCACGTGGGGCACTAACTTTTTCAAATACCTTGTCACAGAAGAGTGATACAGTCAGAATGGCGCGGGTGGCACAAAACATTGACAGACGCCAATTTCTGTATTAACTGACGCAAATTATACCCTCACCTGTTCGTCCCATTTCCTTCCCCCCCCCATTACTTTAATCCACTATTTTCTTCTAGTCTTCCCTTGGCTGATCAGTACTCTCAAAGACCCGCACAAACATTTTTTCTTGGACTAGCACGGGTTTGCGCTGGTCTTACCGGCGCACCTGTGAAGCACAGAGGAATATTTTGAGGCAGACAGCGCAGACTCCCCCACTCAGTTTATTATAGGACTTGCCTGAGGTTTTAACGAACTATTAGGGACGAAAACAGCCTCCGTTCTTGGCCAGCCACACCACCTTACTGACATAAACCTTCTGTATGTGTGACACGCGGGTGGACGTGCATTCTTTACAAAACAAGATCCAGATCACTTCAGTTTGGAGCGTCCCGACCCAAGGTAACAATTATTCAGCAAAAATAGCAACGCACACAAATGGCTTAACACAAAGCTAAATGAATCACAGAGCAATGGTGCATATTCCGATAGACATAGACTATTTTAAAGCCAGCTTACGTGGTACCTAAGTTTCGTAAAAAAAATAAGGTAAACAAGTCTTTCATAAAAGTCACTTAGCGTAAGATATCAACCGGGCTATACCAAAGATATAGTCAGTTACTGCTTTGTCATTTGTAAGAGTTGTAACTATAGCTATTGACTTTAGCTACAGGACTATGCGTGGGGACCAGGATCCTTGAAGCTGAGACTGATGCGAGGTACAAGACAGTTGACGGGGTGTAAGGCAGGCAACAGGAGACCAGCAACCCGGTGTTGAGCTTCGAACAGATGCTACGCTTCCGCACACATGCAGCAAGCGATCTCCCGATGACAGCTCTCGGTCTCAGCAATCAAACCAACCAAACAACAACAACAACAACAACAACAACCACCTCTCTCTCTCACATACACGCACGCACGCACGCACGCACGCAGGCAAGCAAGCAGGGTTTCATAGAAACCACACCAAAAAGCACGAATACTCACAAAAATCGCGCTCACACACACACACACAAATGCACAGAAACGTATCAAAACACATAGAAACAGCCCAGCATAAGCACTCTTAACACACGTCTACTCGTGCAGATACAGATGCAGAGGACAGACAGACCGACCGACCGACCGACCGACCGACCGACCGACCGACAGCCGACAGACAGACCGACCGACAGAGCCGCACAAAAACACGATCAAAGACGGAGACACCTGCACATAAAGAGCACTTCACACATGTGTAAGTACATGCAGCCGCAAGTCGCATACTCACTGATACTTGGCGAGCATCTGATCTCGAGGACAAACTCACGTGCGACCTGCGCTAAGCTGCGCGAGGCTCCTGGAGGTCCTCACACGTCATCGTCCTGTCCCGCGGCATGCCTTATCGAGCAGTCGGTGATTGCAGTCGATGTGTTTGCACCTGTCACTTGCCTGCTGGAGGTACATGGATGTTGTAGGAATCTAAAGCTTGTTTGTGTACACAGCGTGATCGGGATTTTGTCAACAAGCAGTTTCCTCATTACTTTCTTGACCTTAGCAGACTACTTTGACCTGATCAGGGGATTGATCAGTTGGGAGCACGCTTCCAATATAGATGTTACTTCGTTATTTGAAATAAAGAAAAGATATTAAATAATTTAGACGTTGACTTTCAGGAGGTTCAGAAGACTGGTTTTCTACCTCTGATTGTTCAAGAAAGTTCAAGTAGGTAAAGTCGGCACCTTTTCTAGGAACTGGGAGCGAGGTGCAGGGTATACAGCATAAAAGAAAACCTTTCTGAGAGACCGACTTTGTTGAGCAGGTCACAGAGGCATTTCACTCGTTCTGTGCTTCATATTACCCATTCAAAATTATTTACTTTTGATCTTCAAGAGAAAACCCCTTTTACCTTTATCTACCTTGCCGTTCTTTAGGGACTTCGCCATGTTATCTCAAACATATATATAATTATATATCTGTCTAATTCTAGGCCCTTGGAGCAGACGACGAAAAGAAAGGAAACGACAGGGTGGAGTATGAATGGACAGACCTCCGATACTTTATATGCAGAATGAAACATTAGTTTGGGGAAGGGAATAGGACTGCTTGTATTTGTGTAGTGTGTCTTTATCTCAGAGCTGATCCAGATGAGTGTTGGCAGATAAAAATGTTCACCTGGAGAGACCTTTTGACCAATTAGACTCTATTAAAGTACCGGCGTTGCTCGGGAAGGTTGAGTAACAAGTAACAAGAAACAAGTAACAAGTAACAAGTGACACTCGTGGAAAATGTTGGGCGAGTGACTGTTGTGGTGATGGTGAATGTGGATGTTTGTTTAGTGTGCTAGTACAGTGGGGTGTTGATCTGAATATTGTGTACTAGCACAGTCAATGTTTGCTGCACATGTATACAGTAGTCAGGAACTCTACGATGGTGTCTCACACGCACACAGTCATTCGCGCATTCTTTGTACACAACACCAACAATTGCTTTTAGACTGTCTAAGACACCAATATAATTTTCAAACGAATAAAAGAATAAAAAGATAAGATAAAATAAACCGAACATGTATTAGTGCTTATACGAGTATTCTACACAAAGCCCCAGAGAAAGCAAAGGTACAGCGGCACGATTGCCCCCGAGGTAGAGTACGAATACGAGTAAATATATATATCTACAGTCAAAGGCAAAAGAGGAAAACTGTTGCAATACTCGGTATTCCGCAGTGTGGCCAGAAACAGCATCCATCAGAACACAGAGCAGTCGGGGATGTGTACACTGTACTATGAGGTCTCTCAGCATCCACCAGACAGAACACAGCAGCCCAGGGATTTGTGTAGCGAGCAACCACACAGTCGCTTTGGTCTTACGGAGTAACATGGGGAATCCACAAAGTCGACGAAAACTACACAGCAATATATACGAATATTAAAACTAACAGCAATTTCTTTATATCTCAAAGACTCCGTCACAGTCTCAATACAAACACACAGTCCGTTCACACCCACGTCCACACAGTCCCTGCACTTCTTGTCTCCCTCTCTCTCTTCATCCCGGAGTCTCTCAATACGTAAACTCACGCTGTTTATCCCCCGATCTCCGGCTGTCCCCCACATTCCCATATTGTAGTTACCGCCAGTTGACCTCACTCCCACCCTGCGTGGTGTGCAGGTGTGCAGGTGTGCAGGTGCACATCTTGGCCGCTCAGTCACTCTTCTCCGAGGAAAGACATGCGCCGCGACATTAAGTACAACAATTAAACATTCCACAAAGCAGCTCACCCAGCAAACCACCATCCCAGGTACTCAGGTGCCCCTCCACCTCTCCTCCACCATGTGAATGTGAATGTTTAGTGTGCTAGTATAGTCGGGCATCGAATGTTTAGTGATGTGAATGTTCAGTGATGTGAATGCGAAGTTTTGACGCCGTAGATCGACAGCTCACTGTGTGCAGACTACGGGAAGATAAAAAAAACTTGTGTGGTTGAAAAATAATAACAATTGACATGAACATGTATAAGCCATAATTGTTGAGGAACAGTTGCTGTTGTAATCCGAGTGCAAATCCAAGCGAGGGATGCCACAGTGACGTACTTTGGTTCTCACGCCCGACCTTGACCTGCACAGGTGTGGTCCCAAGAGCTACGCACCGCCCAGGTAATCCTCTCTGTGGCTGAGTGCGCAGGCGCTGTCCTGTGAGTGCTACTAATGAACTGTTGGAGACGAGCAGTTACATAAAGATACAGTAGAAATATACTAGCATGCACGCACACATGTAAAGTGCACACGGATACTCTCGCACGCAACACATTAATTAATGCTTTTGCACACGACACGCACTAACACGCACACCTTGCTGACGCGAGCACACTTCTGACAGAAAATATACTTGAGTAGTGTATATGGAGCTTTAATTGTGCTCTTGTACAATAAAGAAAGATTTATAACGAGAAGCAGCGTCAGAACAATCAACGTAAAGAACCTCGGCGCGCATAATATATATTAAAATATTATATATATATTATAATGATTGAGTAAAGCACAGCACAAGGCATCATATCGCACAATCTTTTCCGCTGTCGAGATAAACGCCTAACAACACCAACACAGACAGGTGTAAATCGTGACGTCACGGTTTATCAAATAAACGCAGCTTTCCATTGGTTTACGCCTGGACAACGTTCACGTGACTTCGCACTACCCCGACGTCTGCATTACTCAGTGGTGTCGGAACTAAATAAGACTTTTGTTTATGAGGACATTAGTATTCAAGAGCTGAGCTGTGAATGTAGCAGCGCCCTCTACTTGCGAGACAAGACTTCATTAGCAGGTTGTAGGTCTGCTTGTGAGTGTACGCGTTCGTGTTTGTGTGTGTGTTTTGCTTATGACTGTTTGTGTGTCCGCGTGTGTGTGTGTGTGCAGTATTTTGCAAGAACTATTGTCTGTTTCACGTGCTTGTATAATGATTCAAATGATTGCTGTCCATTGTCCCTGTTCTGCTCAGTTAATGACTATCAACGGCGTGACATTACAGGCAATTAAGATGACAGCCGCGGGCATGTCTTCATTCAGAGGTTCGCAGACCTGCTGTAGAATTCATTCAAGCCGTCGCGCCAGGTTCACCACATGAAGGAGTGCCACGTCAACGACAAGTGTGACTCAACTGCTGTTTAGCATTACACGGGAACAGCATCGTACTCCGCTTGTAATCAGAAAAAAGGAGTAAAGACAAGAACTTTATTACGACTGTGCACTCAGCACTCGTGCTGCCATCTACCATCGCAAATTGTCTTCGCTTCACATTCTTCCTCTTTCCAAGCCCCATATCTTTACATCTCCTCCGCACCTCGTCCACCCGCCCCCTCTGCTGTTGACACCTATGTAGCTGTGGTATGTTCTAAAGCTGATGGTATGTAGTCAACGTTCAGTCGTGGCTGCGCATAAACGAGACTAGGGACGTGTCCACGGCTTCCAAACCGTCGTAAACAAGATGTGTGTGTGTGTTTACGAGTTCACCAAATGTTTAAACATGTTAGTATGCGATAGACTCGCCCCTACATTACGTGGAATGTCAAAGGTCACTTATTGTCGTTATCGTTCTTGCAGCTGATCTTGACGAGGTCGTCGTCGTCTGCTTGCTGACGGCCAAGTGCTTTTGCTGCAACGATACCCGTACCCCGTGTGCTCACTGCAATTTAAAGCGCCATAAACTGTTTCTCACCCGCCAAGTCGCTGGGCCAGGTCTGTGTGGAATATATGACCGCCGGGTATATCTGTCCAGTGTCTTCGTGCTAACAGGAGGTTATTTACGAGAGCCTTAACATTGCGACTGTTGTAAATGGGATGGACTTGGGAATGAAATAAGCTGCACACACTCCACCATTCGACACACCCTGACACTGTACTGGTCCAGAACTAATAGGTTCATAGAACTTCGATGCTGGACACACATTTGTCATTGTGGTTCACGCAAGCGTAACTCGGAAGAGGGGGAAACCGATTGGTTTTGATGAGAATGTATCCGACGAGAAGCACGCACACACTGCTACTTCACTTTTAAAAATCTAAATTCCAGGTTTGCTGGAAGCCTGCATCAAATATTAGGAAGGGCTTGGGAGGAGTGGATGGAGCATATTTATCCTGGGGACAGGGCAAGGGACAGGAATGTTGCTAGAGACTATGGCGAGGCTATGGCTTGGGCGCGGACACCAAACCTCGCTCATAACACGTGACACAAAAGTGAGAAGGCTGATGACACTAGCTGTAAGCACAAACACCTAATTATGCTACGTGAGTGGATATAAGTACTCACTTAAACAAGACGAGAGGAAAAATAAAGACAAACATGTGAAAGATCGACATCACTTATATAGTGATAAGTGAGCCGCGAATATCTTTTCTTAGGTTGAAAGCTTTTTATTCTCACTTGGTTTTATTACAATTTTTTTTTAATTTTCATTTTGCTTTGTGCCTGTCTGTGAGTCGCCTTCTTTACTCTCCATGACCAGTCTCTTTTTCACGCTCAGAGATACTGAATTCTCGCCAAGAAAACCATATCTCCTTAAAGACTTTTCCAGTAGTGCCACGTAGTGCAATATCGTCGGTGTATGTCCCCTTTGCCCTCACTCTACCCAGTTAATATTTGCTTGAGAAACGGTTGTTATGGTAGATCTCACCGAGACCTGCTGTTGTTCACACTTCCTGGTTCGCTATTTCTCCAGATGACAGCTGATACGTCATTCCAACCACTCCAAGTTTGCTGGCTGGCGTGCTGTTTGTGGTGGTGTGATGATGTGTCTTTTACTTTTATTCCTTAATAGCTCAATAGTTCAATAGTTCAAGCTGTAACAAACCGTGCACACAGTATATATGTACATATGTCCATTGACACCTTGTGTTACACTGTTAACGTTGGTCGATTGGGGTCTGGACAGGTGTGAAGAGAGAGAGAGTAGGATGTCTGCCCTCGACATGTGCTGTTGCCTCGCGTTCCAGTTGTCTTGTCCGCGTCACCTGGACTGTACGTTTATCTCACGTCACTTACACGGAACCTGTTGTCTTACGTCACATACGCTGTACGTTTTATCTCACGTCACTTACATGGAACCTGCTGTCTTACGTCACATACGCTGTACGTTTTATCTCACGTCACTTCACACGGAACCTGTTGTCTTACGTCACATACGCTGTACGTGTTAGTTCACGTCACTAACATGCAGCCTGCTGTCTTACATCACAAACGCTGTACGTTTTATCTCACGCTGCGTAACGTCACGCGCATTGTGCCTCTTGTCTCGCAATGTACACTGTCTCGTGTGTGTAGGGTTCGAGAACACTGGGGAGGCGGTGAGAGGTGAGAGGTGAGAGGTCGAGCAGCGCGCTGTCCCTGTCACCACCTGTGCTCACTCAAGCCTGCAGGCAAGATAAAGTCAAGTCACGGTGGTGGTGGAGGTACAGGTGTGACAAAAACTAGGAAAACGAGAAAATCCACACGGCAGCAAAACGTTACCATGCAGGTGGTCGACACCACAAACGAACGCGTGCGGCCGACATGACGAACAGCGTCAACAGTTGCGTGTTCTGGCTATCCGCGAGTTATTACTCGAGATAAACATCTCCTCTCTCTTTTTCCCAATGTTGTAGACACTGCATTGTCCCCCCCCCTCTCTCCACTCGATGAAACTCATGGCCGTGTTGGCGAGGTCTGTTGGCGACAGTGTGCACCGTTGGTCGTGCTAACGCTTGCTGCTTGTCGTGTGGGTTGGTTACCTGTCTGCGGGCTTCCTGCGCTGCCCTCCTACCTGTGCTCTCATCGCCGACTCGCTGGTGTCAGGGCGTGGCGCTAGGTGGAGATTGTCTCCTCATTGACCCCTGTCTTACCTCTTTTGCTTGTCTTTAGTTTTTCGTTGACGAGCGTCATCAGGCACTGTCAGACCTGCTGCCCCACTGACGCTCGGTACAGGCACGCGCGCTGATTGTGCGAGGAGGTAACGCTTGACTGGCACCTGGGACACACTAGGACACACTGGACTCTGTGCTTACCTGTGTTTGGAAGTGTTTTAAAACAGTCATCCTCTCAACACGCCTGCAAATTTCAAACTTCTAGTCTTTCGTGATTTTCAAGAGCGAGTTGTCGAGGACATCTCTGTGTGGTGCTGGTCTTGGAGTAAGTGGGAGCAGGGGACTTCTTGGCCAGGTGGTAAAGGTAGGACATTAACGTTTCTTAGAAATCCCAACTACCTGGGTACTATAGCTGGTGTTTATTCACATTCCTGGCACAATGTCAGGTGTTTAAGATCTCTTGTCCCGCCTCAGCTTAAACTTTAATGCTTGTGAATGCTCGCAGTTTCTAGAACGAAGAAAGATGTATATGTGTTGATACCAGTGAACACTGCGAACACTGTGATAGTTGAACATGCGTTTGAAAACATTGTAAAACCGAAATTACCGTAGCATGAGTTCTTTTTATCAACAAGAAGACAACTAACTGTTGTAAATTACCGTCAATTACCACAGGTTTGATAGGGTACAGCGGGTGTGTGGGAGATGTGGGAGGTAGGGTATGGAGGGTACGATCGAACTCCTGCTGCACGTGTAGAAAACACTAAACACCTGCCCTGTGTCACTCATGCGCTAAAGGTCGTCTGCTCGATCAAAAGTTTGATTTATTTTTATATTGAATGTCCAAACCCTAACTTAGCCACCCTCTTATATCCAATAGCCCTATAGCTGTAGACCTCTAGCGAGGTAACATAAGTAATACGCGATCTTTAGACGAAACAAAACACAAGAAAACAAACCATTAACCAACAATAATAACAACAACTAAAATATGTCACTAAAAACCGAACCCATGTTCTCCGCCTAGTACTCCTTTGTGACTACACTGCTGCGTTATCGCTGATGTAACTTGTCATCGATGAGGTGACGTAGACGTCTCACGTGCAGACCAGAAGGAAGATGAAGAGACAACGTTTGGTGGGTGCATCATGAGGGGGAGGGTGGATCCATGTGTCCGCCTGCGTGTTGACAGCGCCAAGCATCCTTCTGGTCCTCGTGCTGTTGGTGTTTACGGACGCACAGCGCGGACACAAACAGGACAGCTGCAAGCAGAATCATACAGCTGCTCTTGTCATCAGGAATGATTTGCTGAATAAACGAAAGTTTCCGAGGAAAGAGACAACTCTTAACTCGCTGTCCATCGAAACGTGACCCTCGATTTGATTTCTTGTATAATCTCACACCATTATCAAACTTGGGCAGTGAATTGGTAATTTCAGACGAATATCATCCATCAGCTCATATATCTACCATCAAAAGTATTCATGTGTCGAAGCGTGCTACATCTGATATCCACGTTCATTACAGACCGCAAGCAAAAGGGTGGGACCTGCACCTGACGGCGGACTCGGGTGTTGTTCACCTCTGTATGGTGCTCTCTGTACGAGAATTTCCCCCTCTGCTGAATGCACGAGTGCACAGAGCCTCTGTCCTGTCCCCACCCCTGGTACCCCTCAGCAGGCGGGGGAGCTTTAGTACCGTTTGTTGGACGCCAGTCTGTAATCTAGTAGACACGTCCTTTATTAATGGCCACAGGGGACCTCACAGGTACCTCATCAAGCGTCTCCACTTAAAGAAAAAAAAAGAAAGAAGTAAGCCAGCCATCTAAAGTTTTCACAGGACTAGGTGCACAGCCTCTCACCTACATTTCAGAATGGAAACTTTGTGAAGATCCTTGAGCTGAATGTGTCGGCTGCCTTCACGCTCCCTTCCCTGCACCCCGACCAAGGTATTTCTTACTATCCTCCGACTCCTCCCCATGACTCTCCCTTGGAATGTATTTAAAAAGTCGGTTTTCAGTAATAATAATAGCCGAGACACATAAAAACACTTTTTGAATTGTGACCCACACACATCCTGTTGTGGAGACCTGTAGGTGGGACAAAAGTTTTTATAGCCTTCTGCCGTAATAGGAAACTGAAAACTTTTATAAACTTTTATAACCTGTTACCACTCTTTTGTACTTTCAGTAAGGAACTGTTCATGTTCGGGAAAATGACTAGTAGTCTAGGACAGTGTTAGCTAATTGAAGTGGCCACTTAAATAATTAGTGTGTGTAGCTAGGGGCTATAGCTTGATCGCTTGTCAACTGAAATGTTTATATTTTTTTATACATTTACATGCCCTCATCGAGTTAGCCATCTAGCTAACATTGCTAACAAAACAGAGGGGCAAAGGTTAAAACATCCAGCTAAGAACATACCTAACATCTAGCCCCAGACCTGACACGAAAAGGAATGTACGCAAGGTGTTCCGAGAATCATTCGAAGAGAGACAAGACAGTGTCCGGCGGACAGGTGAGGCTGTCGCCCGTCCCTCCCTCCTGTACAGGTGCACAGTGTAACCTTTGTCCTCGGCCGCTCCTTGTTCTGAGGGTGACTGATAGAAATACACAATCTTTGCAAGTGGACCTGTTGGAACTCACGGCTTTTCGATGTTGGGTGATTCTTTATTACGGTTTACCAAGTACAGGCTTTCGAAGAATATTCTAAAAGAATTGGCGGTGAAGAGATAAAGGTAAGGAGGAGGTCATATGGTCAGTGTGCTGGCAGGAAGACTTGGATGAATATTGTAGGGAGCGTTAGGTCATGGGTTCTTTACTTCAAAGTAAAAACCAGCTAAGCTGTTGACAAAGGTGTGAAGTCTTTAAAATTTTCTTTCATTCCCTAAAGAAAGTGCAGCGACTGTATGTGTTTGTAAGACGCACAGCAAATCAAGAAGGAACCAGTGAAATCCGATCAATGTGTTGAGGCGTTCGATACTCTGTATAATTTACGAGAGAAGATGTAATTAAACTTGCGTGCATCGCCAAGCTTTTCAAATCGACGCCAGCAGTTGAGGCTAGTGTTCAGTCACTCGACTACTGAGTATACAGTGAGTAGTGCTTCACTCTTGACTCTTGAGGGCCAGGCTCTAGTGGGGGCACTCGTCTTCTGTTCATTCTCTAGATGACAAGGTTCTTATCTTGATTCTCAGTGGCTCACAGTGTGGTGATACTGCTAAAAGCCAAATGTTAGTTAGTGTCGACTGTCGAGTCTACACCTATATCCTCTGTTACTAATCGTCTCCAAAATTAAGCAGGTTGTGGCTCGTGTGCACTCTCAATAAGTCTCTCATTTGTTCTGTCTGCCAGTCTCTCTCTTTATGTCAGTCTCAATCGCTGTATTTATCTCTTTCTCATCTCGTGACCATCTATACTTTATCTTTTGTTCACATACAACAGCCCAGCACAGACAGACGCACTTTACGCACCTAGATACATTTTAATGGAGAAAGTGTAAAAAGGAGAAAAAAAAACCCGTGACACGTCACCACTGTCTGCCAACCCGGTGTTTGATCTCTCATCTTCACGCTAACCTCCCAGCGGTAAATTATGAGTAGACTCTGTTATTAACGGTCTGAGTCATCGCTAGACAAGCTGTGTGAGGTGATACGTAACACGTGTTCACGTATGGCAGGGGTCAAAGGTTGGAGTTGGGGCAGGTAGGGTGATCCGGTGTTTTGATTGGGCCGCTTACCTGTTGGAGAGGGGGACTTCTGGTGCACCACTCTCTGTGTCTACTCAGTCTACTCAGCTCGCTCTCTGTATGACATGCAAAGTCCACTTCTCGCAGGAGGATGGAACGACGAAGGACATGTTCGATCTGTGTTTGCTGGCAAACCTGATGCTGTTGCTGTGTCAGATCCTGTCCACCCTGACCATTGCTACTGTCGCTGTTGCCATTATGATACAATGTCTGCCTTGCAACTGCCATCTTTGGAGAGGGTAGCTTACAAGTTCTTAATGTTGCTCACCTCCTCCCTTCAAGCAGATCTCTGCTTTGCCGTAGCCTTGACCACGATCTTGCTCTTGGTAGTGTTGGTCTTCATTCCACGAGCATCACTGCTGTCTGTCAGTCGGTTGATAGAGTTGCAGTTTGATGTCGTTTGCAAAGTGTAGGTCACATGATTGGGTCTCCAACAGATGATTAATGGAGGTGGATGGGCGTGAAATGTTTCTCGCCTGATGTTTCCCCAAAAGATGTAGAACAGTGCAGGTGATAGGCAATACCTTGACAGATGCCCGTTGATTTGTGAAAGAAACTTATGGTCATCTGTTACAGTGCGCCGTGACGGAGACAATCCTTGCCCATACATGAACATACAGGGAGCCGTCGCTAGTTTTAACAGACATTATATTAACTTTTAGCTGGAGAAGGGATAGTCGAATGATAGAACCTCAAGTCAGAGGCCACACTAGTCACTTCAATATCCCAGTGAGCCACCTGGTGCCAGATCCTCACTCCTCCATCAACGTGAATGTAGTGACAGAGTTATCATAAGGCTAGAAATCACTAAAGCACAATACAAGCTCTTCTTCTTTATTTTCTTATTAAAGCTGCAATCGACTCAAATATTTGTGGGCTGTAACTCAGGGCTAGAGTACCAAGTCAGAGGTTTTTCCGAGATTCTCTGGATCTTTGGTCTGAGTTGAACACGGGGGCAAGAATGAGGAAGAAAGCTGTGTTTGCTCAACGGCAGAAGTGGCGAGTGTTACCATAATGCAACTGTTGAGTGTTGTTGTTATATGGCCGGTAATCGAGAATTAGGAAGTTGCCCTGTCGGTTGTTAGAAATGTTGACACACCGTACGTGTGACATGTTGGATACTGTGATTTGTAGGAGACTCTGAGCGCCACACCCGCCCTTCATGAGCAGTATGGGGTGGGGGGCGTTGATGGGAATGGGGGGGGGGCACTCCTTGCCGCTAGAGTTCAGCCGAGTTCATTATTCATTGTACAGAGTATAGAGCCGTATAAAAGGCCAAACCAAACCCTAACCCTAACTCCAGGCAAAGTTTAAACTTTAAAGCCTTGACAGATTTTTGTTCTTCGAACGTGGTTTCTCCTAGTCTGCCTAAGAACTGATGTCGATATTTTTGACAGCGATTGTGGAATTATAACTTCTTTAAAATTTTCAGTTACCAATTTTTCTGATTAAATTACTGCTTGATCTGTCTGGCTATTCTCCCTAGAGGTATCGTGTCTGATTGTTGTAACTACTATAGTTACTTGTGAGTAGCCTGGTGTGTGAATAATTGTAGAAATCCTCCAAAATTTCTTTACATAACAGACACACATCATCCATACCTTCCGTTATAACAGTTATGTCATCTATTACCCCATCTATAACAGCCATTAGTTGGTCATAAGTCTCTTCCATTACATCCACAAATGCTCCATAACTTTCTTCCAGAAGGGATTTCCCTGCGTTTGCCTGTCAGGTCTGCACGTTTGTCTCGTTGAAGAAGACCCTAGATACGAAAGTCGTTTCTGAGAATCTAGCAGTTAACTTGATCGGGGTGCACAACAGGTAATCCTGCACTTTCTAACAGGACTTTATTTGTGACAGTTTTGCTATGTAATGTCGCTGATTTCAGTCCTGTTAATGTATATCACCAACATTATTGTCATCCATTTTCTATATTTAACACTCTCTTTAGTTTAATTCAAGCTCTATGTGTATTTATTGAAGCTCTTATGAAGAAATTGTGTGGGTGAACTTTTATTTGTGTATAATATTAACCTCTCCATACCCCTTATTGTGATGAATTAATGTCTAAATAGAAAGCCTTGTTGGGGAGTAGTAGCCTCAACAGGACTCTATTCTGTCAAACGGAGACCTCGGAGGTGTTGCCTGCTGAAGCAATGAAATGATATAAATACCTCCAGGTTTCTACAGACTGACCTGACTTATTCAAGTGTGGAGAGAGCAGGTCAGCCCTGATCCCCACATGAATGGTTTGTACACGAAGTCGAGTCTTCGTTGCCTGAATAACTATCATCGACAATCAGCGGGTGGGTGAGTACGGGTGGGAGAGCTGTTACTACACAATCCGAGACATTCATAGCAGGGTACAGCAACTAGGGCTTGGTAGAGAGGGTTGCTTGGATTGTGTGCCTCCTTTACTGACACTTATAGTTGTTGTAGCATGGTGGACCATGTCGTTTTCCATTTATTATTTACCAACCACGTGCGTTGCTTCATGTTGTGTACAGTAGTTCTGGTCAGGACTGTGCTCTGCTCTCGACTCTGTTGCCTTCAAACATCAAATTCGATTTTCCAACGAATCTTTCTTTCACTGGCCTACACTTGACATTCAAAACATGGCTGATTCAGAACCTTGCTTGGCGAAGTTTAACTTCAAAGTCCAGCGCTGGAGGGGAGTGAGCGTAAATAATGATAAGAACACTAAAACTTTTGTTTGTGAGACCAGCATCCATTATTTTTATGTTTGTTTTTCTTTTACGGAACAACGCTTTAAGCCCGCCTTCAATGATTGGGAAACGCTATACAAATATTTTTTATTATTAAATTCACAAGCAACTGCTGTGCAACACCAAACATAATGTCGCCGCCTGCCTGTGCGGGAAGTAGCAAAGCTGGTGTGACCTGTAGATATAAATACATCTACACAATTCTCTAGCGCCCGTCGTGTGAAACATCTAAACACGCCAGGTGCCATTTTAAAGTCCACACAGGTAGCCTGTTGACGAAGGGTAGCATGTTACTGTATCATTAAGTTTAATGATCGGGTGTAGAGTGGCATAACGTAGAAAATATCGCTGTCTCCTCTGAACTCAAGCCAAAGTCTTTTGATCCGCGAGTTAGGAACAGGGGACGGCAGCCAGCGGTGTGTCACAACCCGCAGCTCGGGTTCAACCCCTTGTCAGGTTTCCAGACTGCCAGCAGTTCGATGTGCCAATACAGCTATTTCACTTACTCTTCATAATATTATTACCTGTGACATTATTGAAGTGGGAAAACACAGGCTTATTCGGACATTCCTCCTGTGGTGTGTTAGGAAACTTTTTCCCGACAGAACCAATAAGGATAAATGTAGACTGCTATAAAGTTTATGTCACCGCTAAAGTTTCCTTTGTTCAATAAACACCTTTGTGATAATGATGGTCCATCTTCACCTAGAGTAACGGTAAGAAAAATCCATTAAAACTGAGGACCAACGACTGATTAGAAGCTAAGCAAGGACGCGTTAGGTTCTGTCTTTCACTCTTCACTCTTCACTCAATGCTCTTCTCGCATTGCATGGTGCTACATGGCTTCTACATGGACTGTTTCTTTTGTGTGCATTCCTTCTCGCAGACACGCATTTTAATTCGAACTAGTGTTTGTAGAAAGAAACCTGAAGCGCTAATCGTAGGTGGCGTTATGGCTGTTACTCGCTCAGACATGACCTTTGCTCGTCTGATGAGTTAAACTGTGTTTAATTAACCCCGGGCTGGCCTGTCCAGTCATCTACTATTCTCGTATCATTAGGATGACAGCAGATGTCACAGAAAGGGCCAAATAAATGAGTTATCTACTCCTGGCCGCCATATTCTCCTCGGCTAGCACATATTACCTCCCCTGCGCACTTTCCTCGTTAGCCTCATTAACTTGAGGACTGGTGGAACCTTTTATCAGCCCCCTTATCGACTGACCATCCTTGCCTGATAGGTCACGAGTTCTTCATTTTTGTGATATAATGGGGTTTCAGCGGTAGTTTGACAAGCAGTGTACGATGCTGAACAGCTTGTTTCTTGATTCTCCTTCGCCACGGAGTAGTCTTTGTAGTCCTTGTCGTTATCATCTTTCATCGCCATTCATCGTGCCGTGCAATAGGGAGAATCTTAACAGACAGAAAAGTTAAGAGACAGAAACACCAGAACGCATGCATCCAAGTCCATTACAAGGCTAGGTATGTTTAGGAGTCAACATGTTGATGGTATTACTATCCTTCAAGCCGTTGCAAGGATGAAGACTTCGTTGGCAGACACATCTACATTATGAGAACACACCTTTTTTTTGAAAATCACATCTGGAATGTAGGCGACCTTTGAGAGAAACAAGATATCCTTCTTGACAAGGGGGAGTGAGATGGTATGCGGACACACCTTTAGTCTGAGTTGTTTTTAAATATACAAGGATCCTATTTTCGAGAAACCAATCGTCTCAAGACACATGATAAAACTGTCATACATAACAAATGCACAGAATTGGATTCAAAGAAAATAAAATTAAATGCACGGGGCTGATCACTTCCTGCTATGGTGCATGATGCAGCAACACAATATAGGCAAATGATTTTCGTTAGGTAATGATTGTTTTAGTCTTTCAGGGATTGTTGTGGAAACTTTTGTTGAAAAAGAACTTTACTTTTTCACTTGGTGCTGGCCATTTTCAATTGTCTTAAAGCATCTAAACTTTGAGGCTGACATTAATTTCACCTGACCCTAGTAACAACAGTCCGCTGATATCACGTGATCATGAGTGGACTTCACTGGGCAGTGCAATGGTCTGTACCAGCTTCTAATACCATGTGGCTTATCTACTTCTTGTCTGGAAACCTACCCATTGAATACCATGCACATCAAATAAACAATATCAAAATTCTTGACCTTTCAAGCCTTTCCAAAGAAGATGATGTTACTTGTCGTGAACAGTAAACAAGTGCCCATACCCTCCATCCCCCGTACACTGCACCTCGTAAACAAAGCTATCATGTCGCTATTCTCCATTATAAATGTTACAACAAGCTATAACAATAAGGAAGCTACCCTCCAAACACCCAGAATTCCAAAGCTGTCATTATTACACACTTGCACAGCTGCAAGGAATCCGAGACATCCACGAAATGTCGACAGAGACACGAATACTGCATCCTTATCTCAGATGTCGACACGGTGATAATGGCACAATAAAACTTGCCGAGAGTTTTGAAAGGCTTTCAATGCACGAAATAGAGAAACACAACAAGTGAAGGAGCGAGAGAAATAGCGATGTCAGGGGGAGTTAGAGACACTGAGACAATGACAATGACAATGACAATGACAATTCTTTATTAACGAGGGGTAAAATAAGCAACTGAGCGCTTTTTTTTCCACTTAGCCCTCGCCCTTTCAGGAAAAAATTAACTTATAGAAATGAATTAATAAGCATTAAATATAAAAAGATAATAAGCAAATAAAATTAACTATAGAAATGAATTAATTAAGCATTAAATATAAAAAGATAATAACCATAGAGAAGGGTGGATATGTACAAAGTGACTTGTACAATGAAACTGGACCTAACATAGCAATACCAGGCTAGAGACTGAGCACAGTAAGTTCTCTCCATCGCGACTTTCTTAGTCCGTGTTCGAAGAATAACCATGGAAAGCTACCGTTATGTAGTTACATGTATTTTGATGTATTTTTGTATAACAAATGTTTGTGACCATGGGTTACCGTTGATGGTAATAAAAGAAAATGAGTATTGCCGGAAAATAATTTTGTGTGTGTAGTCATTCGCTAAGTGTAGACATGAGACATGATGTCCACATGCCCTTCCAAGCTTTCTGTTAAAGAAAGTGTGGTAGCTTAGTTCTGTAGGTAACTAAACAAAAATTTTTTACACAGTGTGTTTTCAAAAAAGAAAGGTTGCAGAGTTGTATACATTGAAACACCCTGGACTCATGTTGTCTTTCGTATGTCTTGCAGGATGTGGAGTGAACAGCTCCTATCAGCGCGTAGCCCGAGCTCGTGAGCAGCAGGCACCGCCATGGGTCAGAACAGCAGCACACATGTTCCGGGAAGAACATACATACGGGGGGACAACAGTGAGTCCACAATCCCACCCCCAAACCTGCCACCCCTCCTCCAGTTCCCAAGGTGCCCAACTACGCGGTCCCCGAGAACCTCGTCCTGCCTGTGGGCATCAATGAAGTCAATACCCGCCATCTGCTGAGGCCCGTCTCCCGGCAACTCTCCAAACGCCACCCCGAGTATACAGAAATATTTCAGGACCGCAATGCGAGCAATGTTCTCAGAAACGACGACTTTGGATCAGAGCCTCAAACAAAGTTCTCATCGCGGGATAAGGAGAACATATTTATGGGAGAGAAAGAGTCACGAAAGGTGACAAGGACTCAGTTAAGCCACGCCCACAGCACGCCAGGACCAACAGCGAGACCTTTGTGGCCCTCAACAAGTTAGAGCTGTCACGGTCCAATAGTATGCAAGAAAAGCATACCAACGCCATGTCTTTTCCAGCAAACGGCCACGTTAAGGTTGACCCTGTGTCAAGGTCTACAGGTCAAGACAGCGACCAGAGAAGGGGAGTTAATGGCGTTGGACTGAAGCAGACGAGTTCTCTCTTTGATCGTTCCAGGCCGGTGGAACACAGGCGATTCCCGTCTGCGTCTATCAGTTTGGCAAGCAAAGACTCCGTGATTATGGAAGACCCGAGTGAGCACCAAGAAACGTCAGGTCCATCAGGTTCTGGAGTGACGTCACTTCCGGTGAAAAATTCCTTTGATCTGGACTACTCTTTCAACTTGACATACGCTCAGCTGGCGGAGTTCCGCCGCCAGTCGCGACAGGCTGACCTGGAGAACAGGGTGGACAAGAGGGTGGCTGATATCGTGGATGACAGGGAGAAGAACTCTCCCCAAGACACATCGGTGGGCAGAAGCGATGACCAGTTTTCTCTTGCCAGCGCCAGCAGTCAGGGGTCCGACCTGGGTGTCGGCAAGTCCAAGAAACGGCAGGCGCCGCCACCGCCTGGTGCAAGACAAAAGGACAACAATCCTGGTAAGTATGGTAGCGAAGAAAACCAAAACTATGATAGCTTGATAGTCTTCTTTTTCTCTTCTTTTCGTTTCGTGTAGTGGAAAATGAAGAGCAAGACTTGGATTTTTTTTAAGTGTTCCGCGTTAATAATCTTGAGATTTTGATAATCTTACAAGTGATGAAACTTAGTTGTTAAGGAAGAAGTTATTTCCCCAAACCCACTTTTATGGTGTATGAGGACCATCCTCATGGTCAAGATATCGCTAGTCATGCGTAGGGAAGATTTTAAACATTTAAAACTGACGGATGAGTTCTTTTCTCTCTCAAACATATTTGTGTAGCTAGCCTATTTGTGTCGAAAACTTTTGAATAATAAGATTTATTTATTTTTTGTGTGTAGAAAAGCCCTCCCTGACCGCTGAACCACCAGCGGACTACGATTTCGATGAGCTGACAACAACATCACAAAGAAAGTTTTCGCTGCAAAGTCAAGCATCATCATCTTCCTCGTCCTCAAGAACTTCAAAGGGACCTGCCCCCAAAATACCTTCCCGTGCACCTCCTGCCTTTTCCCCGCCACCCATACCTCAACAGATCCCTCCTGCAGTTTCTGCGGCAAGTAAGGTCTTGATCAGTACCTCCACACCTACCTTCCAGGTTTCTGGCCAAGGTAAGACAACCGATGGCGACGCCGGGGTCAGACAGGCTGCTCACCGCACTGACACGGAGGTGAACTTCACGGCCAGAGCCATTGCCGATGCCAGGGCTGAGCTGGAGGCCCTGGAGAAGCTCAAGGCTGCGTTAAAGCATGTGGAGGATGACTCACAGCAAACAACAACATCTGTACAACAAGCAGCCACACCCATGGACAACAGTCAACACACTCATGCTGCGGAGGAAGGCATGTCGTCTGTAACACAAAATAAATATGCGAAGCATGAGGCTGAACACCATAGTCCTTTAACTGGCAGGTTAGCTGGAGCTGAGGACGTTATCACTGACACAGCAGATTCGAGAGGGCAAACTTCAGAGCACAACATACCCTCCGTAGCAACGTCCGTCCCATCAGTACCATCCACAAAAGAAGAGCAAAGTGACATGAACGGTAAATCTGTAGAGAACAATGAGAAGTCGGCCACTCCACGGAAACTCAGCTCCTTGCTGCAACACGACATCGTCATGACGGTGGAAAGGAGGAGTGAGAAAAGTCTGGTGAAGACCCGGATGTCGGCCGACCCTCCGCGCCCCAAGGACCAGCACGCGCTGTTCCGCGAGGAACTGGAGAAGGCCTCCAGAGCTCGGGAAGAGCGGCGCAACAACAGAAAGCTGGAAGACAGCCAGAGGGCGCTCCATGTCAGCCTCATAGCTAAGAGTGAAGAGTTAAAATTAGACACGAAAACAATGGACAGAAAGCTTGATCAGGGTTTAAGAAATGAAACAGATTTATCTCTTGTATCATCTGTTGCAATGAGAGACAGTCATCTTCCTGGTGGATCTTCTAAAGCTGAACAGAGCGTGTCAGAGCCCAACCCTGACCAGGACATGAACTGCAGTAAGGGCGGCTCTGGTTGGACCTCTGCACCAGTCGTCATGAATGGAGTGATAGACTTGTCCGATGAGGAAGGGGTCGTGACCTCTGCTGTAGAAGATAACGGCTCTGTACAAACTCGCACCTTTTCAAAAGACTGGAAACCCGAGGATGACCTCGATTCAGACGATGACATCATGGACGATACACTATACTCGAGGAATTCTGTGTCGCTCGAGACATCGAACGGATTCAAGTCTTCAGTCCTCTCAAGTCGAATAGACGACATGAAATCCAGAAAAAGGTCGGAGTTGAAGAAAGCCGAGTATTTGGACGAGTACAACAAGCGGGGCCAGAAGTTCAGGAAGTCCATGCACGAGAGCTTCACAAACAGTTTGGCTCCACCAGCAGCTCGCCTAGAACACTCCTCAAGCAGGACAAGTCCATTGACTTGGGGGCGGATCGTTCGGAAGAAAACGGTGGTCACCAGAAATCTTCATCTTCTCAGGACGCGGTCTTAACGAATGGAGCTAGACGACTATCTCATACGAATTCCAACATTGCAGAGGAAAATGGAGGAAACATGGTGCACTGGTCTGGCGCCACCGACCCCAGTGTAGGGATAATGAAACGTGCTGGCGTGGCTTACGTCGGGAGCAAAGGTCAGATCGTTGTTCTCCCCGACTACGAATCGGTTCACCCAGACCCGGAGGGTCACGCACGAAGGGACGAAGAATGGCACGTGCCCAGAATCTTTGGCAAGAAGACGAAGAAGTTCACGTACGAGTCGACAGTTAGGAAGAAGGAGAAGAAGCGCGTGGCGGAGGAGATAGCGGGTGTTGTGGGTCGCCGGGAGCAACAGATGGAGATGGAACGAAACCGACAAAAGGACACGGAATTGCAGTTCCGGCGCCTTCGCCATTTGGAGAGTCAGGAGCGACTGCATGCTGTCAACATCCAGCAGGAACAGCGCCACAACGATAACCATGCTTTAGGAACTACAGTGCTGTGTACACCCTCCTCCCTCCTTTTGCAGCAGCAGCAGCAGCAGCAACAACAGCAACAACAACAACAACAACAACAACAACAGCAGCAGCAGCAGCAGCATTTGTACACCACTTTTACGGCAGACATGGCAAACAGGTCAGGCCAAACTTCCAGTTTGAGTCCCAGTTCCGGAGTGGATGGCCTTCTTCCTTCTTCTTTTGTCATCCCTCAGAAACAATATTATCAGGACGCTCGAACCATGACATGGGACATGGCTGATAAATTGAATCGCTCACAGGTCCTCATCCCATCTTCCACTGCGGCTCCTCATCTCGTCAACCCCACTTCCTACGCCATGAATCACACAGAGCTTCCAGCCTCATCTCTGTCGGCCACACCTGGTGGCCTTGACAGCACTTACCTCAACCTGTACACGACTTCGCTGTGTTTTCAACCTCCACAGCCTCAGCAGCAATGGTCCTACATGGTGGGCAACCTCGGCAACAATGGCGTCGTGCCTCAGTCGACAGATGAGCAGCTGAGGTCTGTAGGGCCAGGCATGTTCGTATCCTCAGCAGCAGACTCCACGGCATTGGGAGGTCAACAAGCAATGATGAACTGGATGGCAGCCAGGGGCAACCCTCTCTGTGGCCCAGTTCAAATTCCGATCGCCATGGTAAACCCGATGCCGGCTGTCGTGATGGACATACCGAGACCAGTTGACAGTTTTGGTGCTTCTTTTTATGGACACGGGAAGACCGACTGGCGACGCCGACTTCCTCGTGCTGGGCCCCGAGGCCTCGCGATATTTTCGGGACCTGGATAACCCAGTGTACATGTCCAGCGACGAGGAGGAGGAGGAGTTGAATGACCGAAATAGCCATTATGGCTCGTCATTGCCAGTGCCTTCCAAACAGAGTCAACAGCCACACATCTCAGCTCTTTCCGCCCGTAGACCTTCCACTGAGTATCATGACACAACCTCAGCTGTGAGATCTTTGGTGACAAGACAGCAAGTGCCAGACTATAGTATGGGGTCAACGGTGCAGGCAGGGACACAGATGGCGACACCGTCGGGGCCAGCTATGACAGTGAGGTCAGAGGAGCCGCAGTGTGGGGCGAGGGAAGGACAGCCATGGGGCGACAACCCACCGGGGGCAACCAAGCTCCTCCGACATCGAACAACACACCAGTCGTCTCCAGACAGCTCCCTCCAAAAGTCTACGGTCCTCTTGGATTCAGACCTATCAACTTTTCCCTTAACAGACCCAGGCAAGACATTTTATCTGTTTGAAAACCTTGGCTGATCAAGCCATAATGAGGTAGATAGCTATCAAACAGCATACAATTTCACTTTCTTTCAGTTTAATATCCTGTCTACTTCTGGTGCCGTGAAATTTGCCTGTAGAACAGGGGCCGCAATTTTATTTGCGCATGGGCTGCACTTTCGCTCGTTCGTGGCTCACCCCGTAGTTTTACTGTGATCAAAAATACTATATGCTAGTATGTGAAATAGGTGTTTTGTTTTGTGTTAGCAGTCGATAATTTTAATTTTGACCAAAGCTGATAACAAAGGGTAAGCTTAGCATGCCGGCACCTCCAATAATCAGGTTTCCCTTCAGTGTTGCAAACATTTGTTTTCAATGTACTCTTAATTCTTGTCGCCTGTCACCATTGTCTGGTCCATTGCAGTTCTTACTTGCCAATGACATGATACAACAAACGATTTGAAACTGAAATATTTATATGTTTTAGTACGCTCAATTTCCCTATTAAGATAATGTTTCACTGGAATGTGAAAAAACTGATAAATTTAAACGTGTGTTACATGTTGTTTACAACGTTGTTTTCCTGACGCTTTGCAGAGCTGTTCCGTCCACCTGAGCCCTCACCTGGCGGACTTGCTGCCAAAGAACAGCCAAGTGCATGACCAGACCTTGTGTCCAGTCGACAGTCGCCGGCACAGTACTACATCTCGTGTCCTGTCGACTGAATAAGGGAACAAACAAACAATATAAAAAGGTCTGATAGTCTTTTTACACTAAGCCCTATACAGTATACTGTGAATGTACAGAGACTATTTTTAATGCTTATATTTATATTCGGGAATATATATAATAAAATATGGTTTATATTATGGCTTTGTGTACAAAAATAAACGACTCTAAAGTATGTCTATTACTAAGGTGTGAACTTTTTTCAGTTGTTTTTGGCGAGTAACTTAGATACAAGTGTCTGCCGGTGCTTGGCGTGTTAAACGACTGCTATTCTTCACCAATACAGTAATTTATTATCTCACAGTAATTTATTATCTTATTATACGCTACTGCTAAACTTTAATTTTCATTGGTCTTGTTTGGTTCTGGCAGATTATGTATTTTGCACATCTTATTAAACTCGGGACAACTTTCGTTTGACGCTTCGGCACGTTTCCCTGGTAACAGCCTTAACGGCCTTCTCCATAGCACAACGTCTGAACACAAGCACAACAAGCATCAATGTTTGTTTACTTTATTCACGTGGAATATTTCAGTCGCCACAAAAGAATATCAATAATGGATTACCAGTGAATAGGAAGACAGCGCGGGGCCTGGAAGGTTCTTAAAGTCATAACGAATCTTTAAATAATACATTTCTTATAGCCTGCAGGATTGTAAATGCCCGTTTGAAAAATAAAATAAAATAAAGTAAAATAAAATAAAATCCACGAGATCTTGTGAATTTTAAATGAGCTTAAAGCATGGAAAGCAGTGATATAATCTTTCGGGAGAGATCTGCATGGAGGAACAGGCTGAAGGAGTCATCCGAAACAGAAAGCATTGTCGAGGTCCCGTGGGAACCATCCATGTCTGCACCTGAGCCCTGGCTCACAGTGTCAACAGTTCACATGGGACAGGAGAGCATTGGGGATGTGCAATACACCTACACAAACATGCATGTACACCACAGCCAAGCCGTCCCCATACAGTATACATTATTTACAAACAATCTGTCCTGACCTGCCACAGACACAATCAAACTTTTCAGAACACAGAGCACACGTTTTTTTCAAAGTGATGAGCTCCATTACAGCTGTGACGATTGAAAGTTGATATAAAATGTTTCTTCCCTTGAGATGCTTTAAAACATTCTGACTGAGCGAGGCTAGGCCGCTCTGACATGAGGTCGGTGACCCGGTCACAACATCTAAGGTCTCACCGCCACCTGCTGCTGGAGGACATGTACAAGACGTCCACACAAGATGTCTTCCGTCCCTTCAGGTGATCTGCCATCGATGTTTTAACAAGATCGATCTTTTCACTGGCTGGAGCTTTACCAATCGTTATAATAAGAGTTATGAATGGTTTAAGTGATAAAAACAAACATAATTATAAATATTGTCGCTATTAAATATTACTAGAAAACATTCACTCACGAAGCCATTTTGCAAACGGTCTTCACCTCTACGTCAGAAAGGTCCCAACAATGACAGTTAAAAGAAAAAGCGATTCCATTCTTTCATCATATTACATTAAAATAATTATTTCTCTTCCTAAAATGGAAGATGTTAAAATACACACTTGAATTTTAAAAACGCCGCTTGGCAGTTATAATTGGTTACTGCGATCAGAATGATGCTACAGTTTAAATTAAACAATGTGAGTAAGAATGATGGTCCGCAATGTTTACAGGTTTAATTACTATTTACAAAGTCCCAGCTGAGGGCGTTCTGACCAATATCCACAGAACTACTTGTTTTGGGCTGATTGTTGTTGTTGTTGTTGCACACATACACGTATTGAAAGTTATAGTGACTAGACTGTCCACTTTTTCTTAGCATCCACTTACATAAAAAGTTACATTGAGCCAAAACGGTTGATAGCCGCGAGTTTTGTGTGAAACAACAGCCGCAATGACCTCAGCAACGGGGTCATCGTTCTACAACGTAGACGTGACAAGGTCGTGACAGTCTGGGGTCGTGACCGGCGCACGCGCCTTGCTGCGACTGAGGTCGTGGCGCTTGGCCTGGCGGCGCCGTCTGCGGCGAAGAGAGTTCTGCCACTTGAGCAGCTCCACGCTGCTCTTGCGCACCAGCAATCACTTCCGGCATGCTGATGTCATCGGTGGGGGAAATGACGTAATGATAGCCTCGCTCGTCCTCTGATTCTCTGTCTGTGGACTGCAAGGGGCGACGTCTGGCGAGGAGGGAAAGGGAACTGTCGCGCGGCTTGGCGAGAGGGAGCGCACCGAGGGCGAGACTGGAGCGAGAACCAGAAGAGTTATCCCCCTTTCCACCCTGCGGGGAATTCTGAGAGCTGGGGAGGGTTGTGTCGTCTTGTGCAGCTTTTGCAGACCCGGGTTTCTGCCGTTTCTCTGCAGCCCTGACCCTGCGGTTCCGCCACAGACGGCGCCACTTTCCCTGCAGGCTGTTCCTGCGAAGGGCTTCTACCGCTAAGGCACTGCAGACCTCCGGACAGTCGCTCTCGTCATCCGCTTTGCCCTCGTCACGCCCAGCACCTGACCCCTGACCTTCAGGCCGGGACTTCACGTCAGCGTCGTCACACGGACGGGTCACTGACTTTGGGATCTCGTCAAGAAACACGTCGTCGCTGAGAACATCGTCCTCACTACACAGCTCAGACGAGATATCGTCGTCCGCGCTGGCTGTGTGGTCACGATGGAGGTAAAGACGGGCCTCTGGGGTTTACGGTCGTGGGTGCCAGACACTTCCTGTTGGCGCGCGGGCGGCGAGTCTGGGTGCGAGAGAATGCTGAGGTTGGCCAGACCCTGCACCAGCTGACTGCACGACACGAACACAAAGTCGTCGTCAGTCTGCGAGCCGATGCTCGTGTCGTCGTCCTTGCTGTTGATGCTGATGGTAGAGCTAGGGCTTGCACGGGTACCCGAGTGAGTGCAGGAGGTGGAGGAGGGATAGTTCCGGTTGATCCACTGAAGGACGCGAGACGATCGCGGGGAAAGTCCACTAGGAGACAGCTGCAGCAAGTGTGAGGATCTCGGGGAAAGTCCACTGGGAGGCAGATCACTTCTCAGTGGAGGCAGCTTGTCTCCAAAGACAGGACTGAACCTGAAAGTTAGTGCAGGTAATTTTAAGATCCTGTTGTAAGAGAGTAAATTAAAATCCCAAAATTAATTCACTGCCTTAAAACTGGCCTTCACTTGAAAAAAGAACTACAAAACACGGTCCCTGGGTAATAAACGTAACCTTTTCAAAAAACACTTTTTGCGACAGCAAGGAAACGAATACAAAGAGGGATTGACTACTAAAGGTGACACACAAGGGCCACGTGGCTAATGAGAGGTGACACATGTGCCAAGATACTACTGGGAGGTGATATGAGAGCCAAGTTACCAAGGTTGTTTGAAGTAAAGTGTTTGAGAAGGACCGACAGGAGCCAGCACGGGCCAGGGTCAGAGCACTCTCCGGGCTTCTTGTCATTGTAACGATAAATTATTTGCCCCAGTATATAATAATATGTTTACAATGCTACTGTCAATATCTACATTTCATTCAGTAACGTAACATAGACTGCAAACATTAGGACAAGTGCACTAGGATGTACATTACTACATGAACATAGAATTGTTTACACGTGAGCGGTTAGTAAATGAGGAAAACTGAAGTTAAAAGATCAAACTTGTAGTACTCCGCTCCATAAAAAAAATATCCCCAGGGTGAGGAATGTTACGACAACAACTATGTTAAATAAAGACATACAATGTTCATTTGTAACAGCCTATTTCAGGTGTGCTAAAGGTGGCTGTGAGCAGTATATACAGTACAGGTAACAGTGTCGGCATCACACAAACACAACACTGTCCGCTCTAACAATGTAGGCCATACAACACCTGTGCATCCATCGCCTTAACATCACAGTAGCGGTGCTTTGCGGGCTTCACGACTCGCAAATAGTAGATAATACAGTCGAAACAGATTGTTCTTGCGAACAGAGACCCCCTTCAGTTCCTATCCGTTAAAATACTTGCTAAGTTTTAGATAACAAAGCAAATATTTTTAAACACTCATTAATTAGAAGTAATTGTTATTAACTTTAATATTTAAGTAGATCAAAAGGAAAGGGTTTGTGACAATGACATAAAATATATATGTGATAAAATAAATACTGCGTCAAGTACTGTATCAAAAGACAGGTTGTGAAAGCTTCGCTACAGAAAAAAACCCAAACCAAACAAAACAAAACAAAACAAACAAAACACTTTGATGGGTCACGACAACATAAAAATACGGAATGTTCACCTGATATATATATATGTACATAATTTACACAGCGCTAAATGGAATTTTTCGTTTAGTGCAGTAAAACATTTCAAACAGATGAAAACTGTGAGGATCAGGAGGAGAATAAATTTAGACAGTTACAAGCTGATTGCAGTCCACAAAAGCTGCATTATAAAGCTAAGGTGGTGGTGGTGAGGGGTGGGAGGTTAATCGCAGTTAAAAGCCGTTCTAAAAACAAAAAATACAAAACTAAAACCATAAATAGCTACAGAGCCATCACTTAATGCGGAAAATTTAAGAAGTTTCATAAGCAAGGAGAATCAAACCATAAGGTAAGCTTAAGAATTATAAGATAATGTTTAAAGGGGGGAAGGGAGAAGAGAGATTGAGAGATGGAAGAAAATTTACCTGTGACTGAAACCAGGGCTGAGGCTTCGCCGTGATCGCAGACTGCCGGTGTAAGGACTGAGTCTGTCGGGACTCGGAGTCCTGTCCGACCTCGTCCCCCACAACCTCCAGCGTCCTGAAGCGTCACTGCTGCGGTCAGCCCATCCGTCCGGCAGGCACACTTCCTCCCGCCTCGCCCCTCTGTCCTGCAGGTCGTCATGCGAGGGGATGAGGTAGATGGGGGGCACGCGCCTCAGGTAGGTGTGCCCGCTGCCCCGACTGCCGAACAAAGAGCAGGGTACGTCCTCGAACAAGGGCCTGGAGTGCTCCCGTTTCCATGGAAACCTGTTGTCGAGGTACCACGAGTACGCTTTGGGCATGCGCTGGGGCAGCGTCAGGGCGAGTGACCGGCGCAGGAGGGTGGCGCGGTGCAGGGGGTCGGAGAAGCGGCTGGGGTTCAGACGCTCGGGGGAGCATCTCGCCAGGTGAGACAAGGTGGACGGCGAGTACACATGCACCTGACGACATGACGTGCGACTAGTCCTCAGGGTCACGGAGTGCAAATCCTGTGATGGAAAGGAGCAGTGATGTACTGCATGTTATGTTCCCGCAACACGGGGATGGTGGAGAGGGTTGCACTGTACGAGGAGCGGCAGGAGGCGACAGTGAGAGGAAAGTGGACAGCTAAAGAAAGAAGACAAGTGCAAAAGGCTGGCCTACTGGTACGTGAGTAAATCATGAACAGACATTGACTATTCTCTGATGTTTCCATGGTGCGTATGTAATAGCACCAAGGTTTTAAAAAAAATGTACCAATGCTTACAAGACACTAACAAATTACTGACTGACCTCCTACCCTACTGACCTGATCGGGTGAAAGCTGTGTCGAGTTTCTTTTCACGATTTCCATCAGCGGCGAAGATGAAAGACGCTGCCGATGACGAAGTGATTGTCAACAGACACACAGCAACAAGTCGTTGCCGCGAACTCCTGGCTCGATATCAGACCTGGTGACAAGCGGTGTGACTGACTCAAAGACTCGATCTGTCTGTGAGAATAAAACAATGTAGGCTTGACCACCCAAGGGCAGCGGCGCAAACCCTTCTGGGACCGGAAGTACTTGTTCTTCGTGGCGTGTAGACGGAACAGGTTCTGAGTGGTCCTCGACAGTCACAGCACGACGCAGCGCAGAGCTCTGGCATGAAAGGACACACTTCAACATCCTTCACGAACACATCAGCGCAAAGTCTTGTGCATACAGGCGCACATATAATGCATACAGATGTTTGGATATTAACTTTTTACAGATATTAACGTCTTCTCGTTTTTACTCGCAGCATGATTGATATGTGAAATAAGTAACCATACTTGGGAAACAACGTGCAGAGAGAAAGAGGGTGGGTGGGAGGGAAGTAGACGGTAAAAAAAAACCCAAATAAATAAGCCAAAAAAGTGAAATAAATACTTCAATAAAAAGTATCATTTAAAGAGAGCACCTCTTGAAACCTTATGTATAAGGACGACGAGGAGCTTAAATAATCATGCATATTTCTGTTAGTACTGATTGGATAATGGCAATCAAATACTTGGTGTTTTGGTCGTTCAGGGTCAAATGTCTTATCCAGATTCATTGCCAAGTGTTTGGATTAGTAAAGTTTAAACATTTATCCCGTGGAAAACGTCACTAACGTAGAGTGGCTCGGGGACATTAGTTTGAGTTAACAACCTGTTGGAGCACGGGCACGCACTGATACCTGTACACACGAGCAGATTCCACTTCACGTGATCAGTCTGGAAGCTAAGACACGGCCATAGCTGGTGTCTCGATGTACAGACCAGTCAATGGTGCTTGGCCACACCATGCAGTGGGTGTGGTTACGTATCCGCCCTCGTGAGTCCCAGTGTTTAAGTAGGCGAATGTGGTGTTTTGAGATGTCGGCGAAGGTGAGAACGAGTCTGCCGGTGTGTGTGTATGTGTGCACGCGCGCCTTCAGGTTGCAGCCGACTCTCTAAGGTTACATTAGAGAAAGTACGACTGGAGAGGTGACATCCGGAGTCTCGAAACACTCTCTTTCCTGCTCGGTCACTCTTCTCGTTAGGTGACCCCAAGGCGCAGCACCGCGGGGCGACGGGAAAAAAGGCTTGTGGAGCCGAGAGGCGGCCACTGAGGCCACTAGTTAGTGCACACACCGCTTGTGACGAGAGAGAAGACAATTAGCGAGTAATAGGCTGTACCACCACCATCGCTGTTCGCTAATCATTTAATGGAAGCACGCACGCACACAAACACACTGCAATTCTCAGTCAGCAGAAACTAGGTGGACATAAAACGTTTTACCACACTTCAAATAAATAGCCAGACTAAGTATACTTCTCTGAGTAAGCAATCCTAAGACCTAATGTAATGATGGTTATGCCAAGTTTTAAGTGTACAAGCTTATTAATCTTTAAAGTGTTCACTAGAAATGAGTGGCTCACCTATTCAATTTTTTTCACCGAGTGTGGCTGCTATCTCAATAAATGTCAAGTTATTTGGCACGGGTCTGTACAGTAAGCCTGCCTGCCTAACGTGCATGTGCGTGCGTGTGTGTGTGTGTGAGAGAGAGAGATAATCATCGCTGGGAAGTGGTTGGCTTATGTTTGAGTATAACTGAATAAGTGTGTGAGGTGTGACCGTATGGTGCTTAGTTTATTACAATGGGAGCTCCCAACAAAGGAAAAATTCTCTCTGTGTTGTGGATACAAGTAAACAACAAAGACATATTACACTGTAATTGGTGGAATATTCACTGAATTAGGTTTGAGGGCTGGATTAATTGTCTAACATCTCAAAGAAGAAATAAAGGTAAAAACGACCAAATAAGGAGCATCTCTGTTATTGAGTTGCAAGAACGTGTTCTTGGATACTTTCCCACGATTACTAGAAAGTGTCTTAAAGCCAAAAAGCTTGTCCATTAGCGTGCCCCGCGTGCCCCGCGTGCCCTGATCGATAGCCAGCAGCAGAGGTTTTATTCACAGACATGCCCTGACCCCACAGGCTGCCCTTCCCGCCATGTCTAGATGTGCGGGGTCAGTGACCAGCGGCCATTTCTGTGCTGAATATTTGAGTCTGCATCAGTGAACAGTTGACCAGTCCTATGCTGATATTTGTTCTTTAGAACTGTCCAGCTAACCAGTATTTCACTGATGACCGCTCATAACCCTCGGAGTGGAGGCTGAAACTATCCGTTTCTTACAAATGGCCGCTTATTGCATGTTCGCCGGCAAGTGTTAAGAAATGAGTGTGAATAGAGCGAGAAAGGCACGGTTCACATTGCGGAATTCAGAGACAATAAACATTTCAACAGCTGAAGGCTTCCTCTCCTAGCTTTGAAAGGCTGCTGGCGATCCTGTCTTCAAAAGATTGTAGTGGCGAACAAGTTCCCACTAACTTTGATAAAAAAGATTCTTATAAAAGCTTATGGGTTCTTTGAAGCGAGTCCCTAACAGATGTGAAACTGACCAGGCGTGTGATGCAAGTCGTTGACCTCCATGACCTGCCTTTGAGATGCAAAAGGCGCTGGTGTGCAATGGGAAGCAACTCTGCCGGCCTTCCCTTGATCACGTTGGCTGTGATTGTCTACCTTGAAATAGCATTCGCAAGCTAGGGCCAGTCCTGTTGCTGCTTACTCACTTTGTGATATAGCTTATATTTGAGATTTCTAGCTCCGCAAACACAAGGAAGCAGACATGTCTTTCGCTATTCTGGTCAGTGGCATCTTTCCTGCATTAACCTGTGGTCTGTATTATGGGAATTCTGAGCAGGTATCAAGGGCAAATTTTAATTAAAAAATTGCTTATTTAGTTCCATGCTTCCACCCATTCAGTTTGCAAATTTCAGTTGTTTTATCCTGATGTAAACCTTGTTATATATTGCTGATGTAAATGTTATTGTGAACAGCTGTTATGAAGGTACGGGCTAAGGAGCAAATGGTTGATAAAAATTGAAGTGGGGTTGATTTGATCAGTACCGGCAAACATCTGTGTGGCGACTGCTGTTACAAGGCGAGCACGAGCAGCCCAGTCCGTCGTTGCATTTGTTTTTGAGGCTGTGGGGGACACTATCTGAGTCGCTCGGTCATTTGTGGTCATTTGTTAGAGAGTGAACTAAGGTGAGTCAGTCATTGTGTGGAAGCTCACTCGTTAGACATTATGGTGAGGCACCCAGCAGGTAGTGACACTATGGGGGATGTTCTGTAGCTTGGTGGCTAGTGCACTCAACTGTGGACCTGAACGTCTGCTCGAGCCTCTGCCCCTGCCTCCGCAGACGTGGACACCTAGTTTATCAGAGAAGATGACTGCGTCAAGAGGAACGAGTTTTGACATGCTGAGCCCTAAACACGAGAAGTCACTGAAGTTCACTGTTCATACAGCTTCCTGGCCGTTGGACAATTAAATTTTCTTTGCAGCGAGTTAGTCGTTACACAGTGAGTACGAAGTCAGCTTAACAGCTTAATAATAGTCACATCTTAATGTACAAACGATTGACGGACTTACCAGTTCGCGAGTTATACAGCGTCAGCCAAGCACCTGTCTATGGCGATCTCGCCCTCAGGTGGAGTTCGAGTTCTTCACAGACTCAGGCAGGGACAACATGATGACAGCGGTACCTTCTCCTTACAGAAAATACTTGAAACCGATGTCTACAATTCAAATGGTTTAATTTTAGCACTTTCGCAAAAACAGAAAACAACTAACTTTCCCTTGGGCCTCAAGCCAACATTCCAAGCGTGTCTGATCA
Organism: Pomacea canaliculata; assembly: GCF_003073045.1. Classification (NCBI taxonomy): domain Eukaryota; kingdom Metazoa; phylum Mollusca; class Gastropoda; order Architaenioglossa; family Ampullariidae; genus Pomacea; species Pomacea canaliculata. The sequence goes on along the minus strand of NC_037592.1, from coordinate 19,006,363 downwards.
GTTCAGTTCTGCTGTCAGGACACGCACGGCTGACTCGCTGTGCACGAGATCTGCAAGAAGCGCGTGCTGACAGGCGTGAACACACATGCACCAAGCGTGCTTCTATCATGCACCGGAACTCAGTCTACATACAGACAGGTAGCATCGCTGAACATATTTGTGTAGTGAACATTTGTGTGTGTGGAGACTTGTATATCTTATATTGTCTTTGACACTTATGCTTGTGTGTGCACATGCGTACTATGCATACTATGTGGGTGTAAAAGTGTCTATCGTGTACGAGATACAAGTACAAAATGATGAACTAATACAGCAAACACACAAGCACACTCACAGATACCACACACGCACACACAGATACCACAGGGAGACACACCAGAGTGATTGAGGGGTGAATGGTGGACAAACAGTCAAACAGCATGGTCATCGCATGCCTCCTGCAGCAGCTGAAATAATAACCAAGATTTCACGCTTGGGTAAAAAACTGTATTTTTTATAATTTACTCAAATGCATGACCACATTTTCAATACAATAAGTGTATTCCGTGTATTTAGGGTATTTTGTGTATTTAGTGTCATTGCACAAGAAAGACAGAAATGAAAAATAAATTAGAAACTAAATATGTAAGACAGTTTATTGTAGTTTTCTCTACATTCAATAGACGAGGAGGCATTCGTCGAGATATTCGAACGGCCACAGAAAAATGATATAAAACGTACAAGTAAGAATAAAACTGAACTAGCTTAGCATCAAAACACCGCCATTCAGGAAAGATAGGTTTATGGGAAATCGAAATCAAATGGCCAAGAAATCAAGAAATATTGAACTAACATGTAGCAAGAATTAAGTGTGTCACTTGTAGGTAAAGGATGTAGTCTTGTCCTGGTGAGGACAGGCTCGGGAAATATGTTGTGGGCAAGCAGGTGGGAATGAAATATGTCGGGGACACTCACTGTCATTACAGATGTGAGCATGCTACAGTTTACAGAATGTAATCTTTATTAATGACAACATCACAAACACATATTTCAACTTTATTATTAGCAAATACAACAAACTTCAAGTCGCTGGCGTGTAGCCGTAGAATAGAATGTGTTCAATAAATAGTTATCTTGGGAAAGTTGAATGGACACTAAGTTTGACACATGTGACAGTAGTGACCGTTAAGAATGTGGTGGCAATACAAGGCAAGTGTACAGCTAGGTGAACATAATTCCAGTCACTCAAGGCGAAGGTTAGAGTGCAAACCCGTTATAGCACATCATCCTCTCATCACTCAGTAACACCATGTATCCAGGAACATCCATGGCAGAAGCAATGACAACAGTATCACCAAACACTTCGTGTTACAGTTTCAATGAGTTCAAGTCCGAAGACTTACACGGAGAACGGTGTGAGAATTCAAACTTTAAGTTAAATCAAAAGTAAAATGAATTTTAAAAACCCAACAGCAGCAGCATTTACTAAATTGCAACACTTCGGTCCATGAAGCAACTTCCATTGCTATGTAGCAGACGCAGCAGTGACATTGTGGCGGGGAGGACAGAAGGCTGGAAGTATAAACTGGGATGAGATGAAAATACCCGATACCAACGATCTCCATTAACAAGAGTGAAAGGGGTGGACATGGCGGTTGGTGCATTCTTGTGAGTGCATAGCAGCAGTTATATCACTGGCTCCACTGTTTGTCGGCGGTGGTTATGGATGTGAAAATGTTTTATTGCCTGATGATGGTTACATCTCTGATGTTGGTGTTGTTAGGGTCAGAATCGAAGATTGGAAAGAACAGTCAAGCTGATTTAAAAGTGGCAGCACTCACAACCCTTCATTTCATGTGCAGCAAAGCATGAACATCATCAGAGGCCAGTTTTGCTAGAAATCAGAATTGTGCTGCGAGACAAACACGAGAAAAGCTCGTGCAAACATGGCTTTTAACGAGTCAATAGACAGGTGGACATGTGTTCCTACAAGCTGTGTAGCCAGTCATCTTCCACAAACAGTAAAACTTACAGGCTGTGTGTCTTCTTACTTCATCGAATAAATCCATTTCTCCTGCTTTGAATAAATGGGAGAGATGACTTCTTGAACAAATCAACAACAGAAAGAACCGTCTCTCTCACAGACAGAAATGTTGTAGACAACAACTAAGGATGTTTAGGTGTCAACACCAGCATCAGTAAAAGACAAAGGAGGGAAAATGTGATGTTGGACGATGTGACTTAGTGGAAGTGAGTTGTTGAGAACGAAGTCCATGTCAGTTAATATCATGTTTGTAGGATATACAGCTGGGTCATGGGTAGTACACAACCTGCATTTGAACACATTTTGAACCTGAGACTTGCAGCAGACAGATGCTAGCATCTTCTTTTGTCAGTTCTATGACAGTTCGATGCACTGTTATCGTACAGGCAGACCTACAATTTCAAAACGAAATAACTGTCACATCCCTTCGGTTTATTCATTCTGTAACTACAAACTCTCATGCTAATGATGATGTAACCCCACTTTCTCCTCTGTTTCTGAAACACACACACACGCATCTACAAACTACACAAATATACATTATACAAAAACGGAACACACGATTCTTAGTCTAGAAAGCGATACTCCTCTGCATCGCAAAAATCTTCCCAGACGCCGGCAAATACACGATTAGAATGAAAGTTATATTAGCTCTCCTGCATTTTGATTGGATGCTTGAAGGAGAATTGTTGTTTTACGAGGGAGCAAGGAAAGCTACAATGTGACAAAGCAGGCGGCGCTGTACACAGGTGACACAAACAGGTGAGACAACCTGACATTAACGTCCTCCACAGTCTCTTACAGCTCTACATTTAAATGCAATCCAATTAAAATACTGTTAAAGAACAAATACCCACCAAAATGACAGTCACGCAGGCAAATGGGTAAGACTGAAGAAATAAAATGTATGTGTGTTTGTGCGCGCGTTTGTTTCGCTCCTGAGATAACAGTTCTCAGCTGAAGTCGTGCGATTCGCAAGACTTGATTTGACCACCATGTTGGTTGTGAAAGTCAGGATGGAATGTCTGCCAGTGTGTTGGGTATCTGCTGTGTGCACCAAATGACCCAGGACAGCACAACGTGTGGCTGCGAGGACCAGCAAAACAAAGGAATTACAGATGATAATGTCCCGAGTCGGAGTCAGACTGAGATCGAGGGTGACGACCGCAATATTGCCAGGACGTGCATCTTCCTGTCGGCTCAAAGCAACACCATGTTTGCGTTCGATAGCTTTTCGTGTGATAAACAGCTGCCGGTGCCACTGTCAGCATTTGTCATAGGACATCAGTGCATCGCTCTCAAGCAGCTGTCATGGGACAGTCACGTGACGGCCGACATCTCACTGGCTGTAGACTCAACATAGAGATACAGCTGCTGTTGTTTGTTATTTCTGTGTAATGTTTCTCCTATGTATTCAGCTGTCTACTAGTGACGGGTGAATGAAGCTGTTACACCTCGGGTGTATAAACGATACCCGGCTAGGGTGTAAGCAAGCATGGCCTTGTCACCAGCGGCTAGTGGAGGTGCCACGAGTGCATGAGGATCTGACACTCAGCCCAGTGCTGGAATGTGCTAAAGTTGACGGTGTGAGCCACTCACATGTGAGAACTCTAGCAAGCGATCGCTAAGTGCAGGGTGGGTCAGGATACAAACACTAACAGGGTGCATGGTGTATGACAGGCGTACCTTGTCGTAGATCTTGGGGAGAGAACTAACTCAAAGTGTAAAAACATTATAAGACATTAACTTTCGAGTTTAGAACATTTGCATTATCTTTCCCGTTATGAGTCAAATATCTGTCGGTAAGCAACAAACGCTGTCAGTTTGAAGATGTTAGTTGTAACTGTTTCATGTAGGTCTATGGGTCAACGAGTTAGTGGCCCTGATGAGATCATACAGACAGACGTTGAACGATTTCGTGAGGTTAATACTTAGAAAAAGAATTAATGATAAGGTGACAATGTCTGTTCCAATTTCCTTACTCTTTCCAGGTGAGTGTAACGTGTTATCTAAAAACAAGAATTCAAAAGAACAAACAGATCAGACTGACAGTGCCAGTTAAAGTTCAAAAAGATTTTCTTACATAACGATCCACTGATATCAAAGTTATTAATCATTCTCTCACAACAAAGCGTGGTATTTACACGGGAGTGTATGACATTGAGAGTGTTATAGGTTTTCTATCACATCACACTTAAATGTCACTCGCGGATTTGGCGAAGACTGCACCATTGTCATCGTGGCAGGAGAAGCCCAGAACTCCTGTTCTTCTTCATCTACAGAGCAATGGACGCTGGCCCTCACACAGCTCGGGTGTGTCGCGCTTGGTGGCGTCCGCGCCACCTTCAAAAACTCTATACTCTGCCACAGGTGCCACTTTCTGCTCAGGATGCACCTGTGTCACGTGCTCAGGGTACACCTGTACAGAGAATCCCACGCCAGGATGACTGACACCTCTAGCAGCGCCCTCACACCTTGGGTTCTGTGTGGCGGTGCAGGGCCCCAGGTTGTCATGAACCTTCTGGGTCGCAAGCGCCTCTGGTTGTTGTGCAAAGGGACAGAGTCCGACACCTGGTGCACAGGTGGAATCTTCGAGAAATCCTGTTCAGCTGATAGCATTGTGCGCTGCTCATGGAAGACAAGGTCTGTGCTAATGAAGTCACGACGGCAGCCATGTGCTTCCTCTGGACAAGACGTCACGTGGCCACGAACGACATCCTGCAAACCGGAAGTTCCGTGACAGAGAGGTGCTTCCTCCCTGCTGGAAGTGACGTAACGACGAGGAGGCAAAGTTTCAGCGGGGCAGCTTTGAGGTGATTCGTCGAGAGTGTGCCGAGGGTTAGGAGAGTCAGGAAGGTGCTGGCAAGATGTCATCGTGGCGTATTCTACATCAACTGTCGAGCAAGCGTCCATTGCAGGCAGACAGCTTACAGAACTATCTACAACACCAATTTCTTTTGTGCTGTCAGCAAGATATCAAGAGGTTTCGTCTGGTGATTTTTATTCGCTTCATCGTTGAAAATGTCAGATACGGCACTCGCAGAGTCACCCAAAACACTGACTATACTGACGCTTGCTCTTTCCGCATAAGGCACCGCGTCACACGCAGTAAGTGGCTCACTGGGTGTAGTCTGCATACTGCATACACGTTTTTCATTCTGTTCGTGGACTTCAACCTGGACTTCTGACTCGATGGAACCAGGTTTGCAACTCCACTTCTATGTCTATCAAAGAACCTGTTCTGTCACAGTTCGCCCTGCCCACAATGTCAGTGATGTTTGCGGTCGTCCCTATAAAACTAGTTTCATCTTGTAGTGTTTCTACACATTGTGTTGTAGAGACTAAAGACACTGTATCAAGATTAGCTTGTCGGCCCTTGCTAAGGACATCAAAGCCTGTAGTCACAAAGACCTCGTCCATCATGAGGTCCCCAACAAACGATGGGTCACCGCCCAATGTTGCTTTGCGCTGGAGGAGCTCATTGTGGTCTACACTACGAGACTGACTACCAACAGGACTATCAGTCACACCTTCCCGTGAAGAATCAACCATACTTCCATCTTGTTTGCTGAAATCATCGAAGACGACCTCGGTGATGTGAGATATACTGGGACTAGAGATGCCTCTCCCCAGCATGTTCTCCCTATTCACCACTGGCTGCGGAACTCCTCTAAACTGAATCTTCTGTCTGCACTCTCTACCTCGCGGTTATCTCCCCAGCTGAGTTCACACTCTACTTCCCGGTTATCTCCCCAGCTGAGTGCACACTCGACCTCGCGGTTATCCCCCCTGAGGTTTGGCCCGGTATGTGGGCGGGTCGTCGTGTCCGGGCCATTGTCCAGGCGAGAGTAGTGGCCCTCCTCGCCCTCCCCTGTCTCCGAGATGGGCCACATGGTCAGGGGTGCGCTCTGACGTCGGGTGGCTCTGGCGGAGCGAGTAGGGGGCGCTGGCGTCTTCGACGAGGGGCCTGGTAAGGGTTATTAAAATCTTAGATATAGAAAAGAACTTTTAAAAATATAAACTTATAAAAAGATATTTTTGTTCTACTCGCTGGAAAATGAGTTTGGAATATTACTGTAATCTACGCTATAACGAATCTGCCAGTCTCCTAATTCAATGTTATCTGAAAAGTTGTACTCACCTGCAACTTAAACTTGATTCTAATAATAATATTTATAGAGAATAAACGAATAAATTTATTATTTAAACAGTAAATTAGGATGCGTGGATAACAACTGAGTTATCAAAGGCTACAGTAAGAGCATTCCCAAAGAAGACGATATTAAACAAGACTTAGAAATAAAACCTAAAAAGAAGAGAGATATTAAACAATAGCAGAGAAGGAAGTGAACAAAGACATTGATATTGTCATCAAATGAAAGAGGATTAAAATAAAAAGCTAGTATACGTGCTGAGTGAAACAGAGGGAGAGGTATATCAGTAAGTGGATGCATCTTATAATACTGAGAATTCATTGTCGCCATCACACAGAAACTCTTGTAGAGAGCAGGATATGTAATGTGCGTCCTAAAGCATAAGATGATCAAGAAATAATCCTCCCTACAGTACACAGCATTAAAAACAAATAAGAAAGAAACTACTGTAGCAAAAACAAGCTGAAAATAAACAAGACAACAAAACAAAAGACGGAAAAAATACACGGGTTAGATTACAAAGAGGAAGAAGAGTCCAGGAAAAGTGAGGACGAGGTGAACAGAGAAACAGAGAGAGAGAGAGTGAAAAAGAAAGATTGAGAGAATGTTAGTGAGAGAAAAACAGAGTGAGAGAATGTGAGAGGAAAAGAGAGGAAAGACTGAGATGAAAAAAATACACTGATCCTCTTGAAAGGATCATTGGAAAAAACACAGAAGAAGTATGCAAAGCAACACAAAAGTCTTAAGCTATCCTCTAAAGGAAAAGATGGCAAGAGACAAACAGGGGACAGCGCCACCCGCGACGCATCACATACCGCAAAAGTGCATGCATAGTTACGAAAGCAGAGATCTGGAGAGGTCGAAGTCTTCCTCATGGTCTGAAACAGGCAGATGTGTTAGTGGGTTAGTAGGTTAGTGGGTTAGTAGGCTTATAGGGCTCTTGGGCACGTGGGAGGTGTCCAAGCATCTGAGAGATGAGATCATGAACAGTTGTCACGACAACAGCCAGTCTTGTCTCTCGCCACCTGGCGGCACCGACAGGTGACTGAAACCTTCGGCATCTTGTTTCTCGTCCATGGACAGACAATCTGTGAGGCACCGAGTGGCACATCCGATCGTGCCATGAACCGGAACCACGTTACTACATCAATTGTCATAAAGGGTAATTTTTACTATATATATATAAGTAAACTTCATGAATTCCAATTGCACATCTTCTCCTATGATGCACGGCATCTGGAATAACATACCACGTCGTCCATGTGGTTATGTTTGGCAATGTGTAGGGATGCTTATGTGTCTGATAGTCTGGCACACGATGAAGAACCGCTGTCAAAGATCATATGGATCAGTGAGAAGGAAGTGAGACACAAACATGAACTTTCCTAATAAAAAGGACGCCGAGCACGCTGTCTCTCTCTCTCTCTGCCTTAAAACAAAATTTGAGACTTTTATCTTCTGTGAGACAAAACTGGCTTATTGTCAATATTAGTTGTGTTAGTGAAATTAAATAAACCACAAGAAACTTGCTCCATTCTGTAATAATGATAAAATAACAATCTACTTAGGGAGTTGTAATGAAGTTAATATAAAAAATATTTTCCCTAAAATAACGATTGATTAATCGTGTTTAAGTACAGTTAAATGTATGGGACTGATAAAGCTCGAAAAGGTTGTATTAGAGAAGGGAGCAAGTTTGTAAGACCAAGCAAGTGATTAGACATGGAGGGTCCATTAGACAACACCAGGGCCACGTGCAATAGTTACCACAAGACCATCATCAATGGGCCACAGCGGACATGCTCCACTCACTACATTCCACATCTTCTGCTGGAGGAAAACATTTCACTTATGACAGATTCTACCCCCGACAACAAAGTAGAGTTACAGAAATTATTCATCTAACACATCCACATACTACATCATACTACATGCTAATCTTCCCAAACTTCACAAATAACAAACATCAACATTTGCACGAGACCGTTATAAACAAATGTCTTCATTTATATATTACAAAGCATCTTTGTCGTGCTCAAAGCGAAAAACAATTTTCATGCAGTCGTCAAATAAGAAAAATAAACATTTGAAGCTGTATTTTCAGTGTCAAAGTTATTCGTTTTATAAAGAAAGACTGGGATAGTTGTAATTAAACATAATAGATATAAATGTCGAAAGAGCCACTTCTACACTAGAAGTTGGATAGTTCGAAAGTTTGAAACATGTTTTATTTGCACACGGCACAAGCCTGAATTCCGAAGCTTATTAGAAGAGCTTAAACATGTATTTAGTCCAGTAGCCAGAAAGACATTTCCAGCCACAGTCAAGACCCAGGATGTGCCGTAGATTGCGAAACGCTTGGTGAAGCACTGAGTACTTGCAATAAACTTGTTCATGGTTGTCAGGCCTCAAATAAAGCCGTTAGTACAGACCACCAACACACAGAAGTCGTGTGGTCAGAGTGGCTGTGAATAGAAAACGCTTCCTTTCAATGCCTGGTCCCCTCCAGCCCGTCTGGTCCCCCCGCTGGCTGAGCGTTCATTGGCAGCAACTTGCCCACTGTGTCCATGCAACATTAGCTGCAGTCCACGCAACATTAGCTGCATTCATCTGCCACATGCCGGATGCAGGATGTGCTCAGGCAGGCTATCGGAAGGCTGTGTGTCTCGGATCGTGTTTTAGCCCCACTACAGCCACGACCACACTTGTCCACATGGACGTGAGATATGATGTGTAAGTGTCCATAGGGGGCCCGTGGACCTGAGACTATGGTACAGCCTCTCATCTTATAGGTCTACAAATAATATTTCCTTTCCCATGCCAGAATGTCTTCCATTTCAAAATGACTTTAATCTCTTGCCCAGCGAAAATACACGATGCAGACCTGACTCACATAGGGTCCTGTCCAAGTTCTCGGTATCTGTGGACAGGCTAATCCCTTTGGCATGCACGACAGAATACGATGATGCATCAATCGCTTAAATTATAGACAGAAAAAATAGTTTTCTTTCTGGCAATGCGCACTTGCTATTGTGTTTCCACAATTTAAATAAACGTACTAAATTCCACCATAAATCAAGGAGGAAATCTCAGATTCATTCGCAGAAGAAGGCTGACCTGTCAGGTCAATCTATTATTTATTATTCTTTGAGTGCTGGGCTTTAGAGTCCAACGTTAAGCTGAGCGTGAGAGGGTGTGTAGCTACCCGCCCCCGGCACACACTCGCACACACACACACACACACGATATTCTGCGGACAGAATCCATCAATATCAACTCTCTGGTTCCCGAATGCACCATAATAAAGGGTTTGAAGACGTTTACGAGGGATCAAGCATATAAACAAGAATATGAAAGAGGAAACTGACGAATGAGATGTTTTTAATGATCTGATGAACAAAGCGTTTGACCTCAGGTCATTGGAACATATCAGTGCGCTTGAACCAGTGAGCTACATCATTGCTAGTCAAGCAGCTACAAAACTTTCTGACTGCGTGTAGAAGTGCAGGAACTTGCACTGCCATCACATCTTTGTATGTTCTTTGTGTCACCTTTGTACCACTGGTAGATGCGACTGAGTATTGACCACAGTTTGACTCTTTCTATACAGCGATGACACGTCAGTTAAAATAATCAAAATAAGTAAAATGGAGTTCTAGGATTTATTCTGAAGTAAAGTCAATAGTGAATTCATAACAAGTGAAAGTGAAAGTGAAAGTGAGTTCACGGAAACATTAGCGTTGAGAACCAAAGGACGAGGCAACGCATGGTACAGCTGATGGTAGACAACAGACAACACAGTGTGGTGAGCCTTGGCGAGGTCTTCTCACAGTTCAACGTCAGCATGCACATCACGTACTCCGTCACGTACACCATCACGTACACTGTCACATGCACTACTACCACGAACATTATCACGTGCACTGTCACATAGACTACTATGACGTACATTATCACGTGTCCTGTCACATAGACTATCAAAGAATCAATCTTGTCATGAAATCCTGAGATGGTTAGGACACAGCCATGACGTCACTGGTTTCATGCTAGGAAAACACAGCTAGTCAAGACAAACCACACGAGCAGTATCCCACCGCTAGCCAAGTCATGCTGTCCGCACATCAACTGACACACGACCTGTGTTACCTGTACTGTGCTACCTGTGCTACCTGTGCTACCTGTACTGTGCTACCTGTGCTATCTGTGCTACCTGTACTGTGCTACCTGTGCTACCTGTACTGTGCTACCTGTGCTACCTGTGCTACCTGTACTGTGCTACCTGTGCTACCTGCTCTATCGTCAGTGGAGGGTGAGAAGCATGCACTGTGGTCAGCACAGGGCGACAGGGCAGCTACCTTACCTATGAAGCTAGGCACGCTGATGTGCTGACTCCGCTCTTGGTTCAGCTCATCGTACACCTGGAAATCACGACGGTTTCGGCCACCGCCATCGTACACGTGGGTAGGAGTCGTCACCACCGGGCGCTGATGGTCTGCCGAGCTGTCACACACACACAGACAGACACACAAACACACACACACACACACACACACACACACACACACACACACACACACACACACACACACACACACACACACACACACACACACACACACACACACACACACACACACACACACACACACACACACACACACACACACACACACACACACACACACACACACACACACACACACACACACACACACACACACACACACACACACACACACACACACACACACACACACACACACACACACACACACACACACACACACACACACACACACACACACACACACACACACACACACACACACACACACACACACACACACACACACACACACACACACACACACACACACACACACACACACACACACACACACACACACACACACACACACACACACACACACACACACACACACACACACACACACACACACACACACACACACACACACACACACACACACACACACACACACACACACACACACACACACACACACACACACACACACACACACACACACACACACACACACACACACACACACACACACACACACACACACACACACACACACACACACACACACACACACACACACACACACACACACACACACACACACACACACACACACACACACACACACACACACACACACACACACACACACACACACACACACACACACACACACACACACACACACACACACACACACACACACACACACACACACACACACACACACACACACACACACACACACACACACACACACACACACACACACACACACACACACACACACACACACACACACACACACACACACACACACACACACACACACACACACACACACACACACACACACACACACACACACACACACAGCACACACACACACACACACACACACACACACACACACACACACACACACACACACACACACACACACACACACACACACACACACACACACACACACACACACAGACAGACACACAAACACACACACAGAGTAGGGCCACTTACATTATACAGTCTTACAGCAGAGCATAATTTCGAATAAATTAAATTACAATTTGTTTAATTGAAAGCAGCCGTCATTTCCAATTTAAAGTAGTATCAAGGAATGTTGTTGAAATCGGAGTCAAACAATATTCACTACATTTCTTGTCTGTAAATGTCTGTTACCACTGTAAGAGTGCACAAGCCCTAGTGCGCAGGCGTTTGCGCTCATTTTCACATTAACTGCAAACGAAAAAAAAACACAAACAAAAAAACAACAACAACTGCAACGAGATTAATCCTCGTATTTCATATTTTACGACGAGAAAGCTTCTCGGCTTATTGCTGGCATCGTTCACACAAAGATCACGACTGGAGGTTAAAAACCAAGAAGCACTGTTGCACTAAGCTTTAAACATTGCTTTCAAATTCACACAAAACAAGTAATAGTTGTTCCTATAGAAACTAATCAAGTGAAAAAACCTGTTTCTCGTTAACGAAACTGTCTGGCGTTTCGGAGGAAGAGGTTCTGCAGGGCCCAGGTAAACCCCGCCAAATGGATCATCCTCTTCAACTTCCTCTTCAGCAGGAGGAGGGATTGTACAGGAAGACTTTCGCCTGTCAACCACAGAGACACAGCACTGACTTTATTTTGCATCAGAACGCACGTTCCTAAGTCATGAGACAATTCAACCTGCACTAATTGTCTAAATTGTGGAAGAACTTTAAAGAACTATATAAATGCTGAAAAATCTTGTTGAGAAAATAAAAGAAAAACTCAAGACAATGGACACAAAAGTAATGCTTTATAATACCAGGGGGCGACAATCCTTCCTTCCTGTAGGCTATAGTCGCACTTACACCATCTCATGTAACGATGGAATTTACCTCAACAAAATACCAGAGGTTAAGTACATGACAAGCCCGGGGCTCATTGACACGCAGGCCTGGACGTTAGAGACTGATACCATCGACCTTCTCTCATAACGATAGTGCTTAGCACATTTCTTATGCGAAATCAAAGCAGTCAGAACAGACCTGGGGCTGTTTCGTGACAAAACAGCCTTTCAAACAAACATCGTGGAGAGAATTTGACAAGGCTTTCGACTATTGCCTCTCAAGCGGCATGGCGATAATGGCGCGTGTCCCGGAAGGACTTGTCTGTCCTCGATCTTACGGCAAAGGAAGGAACGGGTCGATGATCAATGAAAAGATTTTATCTGTTTGCTTCCTGAACGAAACACGCAATTTTTGGAGAGGAATATCTTATTAAGATTCATTAAAAGTTTAGCCCAACAAAACACTTTTTTCCAAGTCTTTAATAAGCATCTGTCTACTGGTGTCGAGACGAAGTACGAGAGATGTGAGATGGATTCGCGCTGAAACCGGAGCACGACCCCAGCCCGCGAAAACAACATGGCCGCCTTGCGCTGCTTACCTCATTTCCGCCATTTCTATGGCCTCCACATACATGCGACTGTTGAGTATTCTTGATTTCAACTGCCGACCACCAGGGGGAGAGTCCGGTATCAGATAGGATGACGTCATCTCACTGATCTCCGAGGCGGTTGATGTCGTCAGTTCAACGTCGGAGTGGCTGGAGGCTGCAGCATATCAGAATAAAACAATATGGTTGATACAACGGTCATGTTCATAACACTCAGCCATTACAAGTTTTAAACATCTCCTGTAAAGCTGCCTTGTACTGATACGACCAGAAGACTTTCAGTATTTTTCCTAAAAAATATTCCCTCCTCACTAACAGGACTGTGGAAAATAGGATAAAACACTTTCGTTGGTGGTGTCACCTCTGAGTAACATTAAATCGTTTTTTCTATAGGTTTATGGTATGAGTTAGATGGATAGAAGGGTAACAATAAATATTGCCACAAACAAGTTAACTTTTCCCTCAAGGGAAGGGAAATAACCCTGTACAAAAGCAAGTTTGGGGCAGAGAACCGATGGTCTAACAGCTTGCGACTGAATGGTGGCAAAGGAATCATGTCCAATGGTGCGGAAATGAAAGGCAGTTCCTGTGCAAGAGCTACGAATGAGAGCAAACAAGTCTCGCATCATTCCGCTCGGCTCTGATTCTAATGATGTTGTCATGTGATCGTCTGCCAGTCTGTGTGTTCTTCCCGCCAAGCATGCCATGATGTAGGTAACACTAGCCCACTCCAGTCCCGCTGTGTTCGGTTCCCGTCTTTACGGTAAGGAGGATGGAGAAGGACAGAGGAGCATCGGACTATTTTATGTCCGTGTTTTCCAAGTGCAGCTCATGGCCATGTTTCTTCCAAACGATCGTGGCATCACCGATGAGCGTGGACAGCTTGTGAAAGAACGGGAAGCCTGATTCTTTTAAGTTTAGATAATTATAATCGTTATAGTTTGCCGAAATACAATTAGACATAATATTCCAGATGGAAATTATTTCCATAGTCTACCCTGTTTGTTGGATAGGGAGTATCATTACGTGGCTGTTTATAGAAAACAAAGAACTATATCATTCTAAAAGTTCTTCATAGCAGAGTTTGTAAAGAAATTTCAGCAAGTCTGTTCGCATTAACATTACATTGCATGATCCAAAAGTTGAAGGAAAGGCGTCGCAGCACAACTTATATTGATAAAAAATTTTTTCAAGACAAGACAAAACACACAAACATTGAAAGATAAATGATTTATGATAAGAAGCTTGATTCGAGCTGAAACAGAAAATTCCGTTACTTATTTCTTCTATTTCATTGGCACAGCAACGTGCTACAATAATTTAAACACCAATAAAAAAATATACTTCAGTAGAAGACAAGAAATAAGCATGAGTGAGAGTGTGTTAGAGAATGAGAGAGAGAGACGGAGAAGTAAGACTGACTTCTGGATACTTTGCTGGGGGACACGTCCGATGTCCGGAGCTCCAAGATCTTTTTGTGGAGAGCGAGGCGGAGCGGAGGTGTGCGTCCTGCCCGCACCCATCCTCACCCAGCTGCTCCAGCAGGTGCTCCAGCTCCTTGGCCTTCTGCACACAGCGGCGAGACCGGTGAGTGTGACATCACCAGAAGTCATGCAGGTAAAAGATTAAACATGATGTCAATGACAGTGTGACTAGTCAGGAGCAAGTCAACCGTGGCATCCTACCTGTTCCAGAAAGCCGCGAAGCCTTCGGTTCTCCTCTGTGGTGACTTTCACCTGCTGCTGGAAACGGTCGTTCTCCAGGCTGACGCTCGGCGACGGCTTCCGCAACGTCGCTCTGATCCTCTTCTCCTCCCCCTTAGGGTCCCTCCTCAGCTGAATTATCTGCCCATGGATGTCAATACGGATCGATCTTTCGTATTCTAATGTGTTTGACATTCCTTATCTATCTACCACAGACAGGGAGACAGCAGATAGTGGGCTACTAGTAGATAGGAACTGAGAAGAAATTGAGGGAAAAAGTAATGGAAAGTATATAACAGCAGTTGCATCTACTACATGACATCTACTATATACACACTCTAAAGCTGCCACATACAGCTGCTGACACAATTGTGTCAAATCAAGCGTTAACGAAGTACTGCCGTGCAGCTGCGGGTGAGAGGTGTTCCTGGGAGAACTCTCACCTGCCATCAGGTCACCTTTAGGGCCCAGAACACTGAGTGGTCCAAACTTTCACCTGCCATCAGGTCACCTCTAGGACCGGAGCACTGAGTGGTCCAAACTCTCACCTGCCATCAGGTCACCTCTAGGGCCCGGAGCACTGAGTGGTCCAGGCAGCCGCAGGGCACGCGCACTTCAAGACGCCGCAAGGGAGGAATAATCACCAGCACCACTGGGCAGCGTGAAGGGCCAGCGGAAGCAATATGTATGCAAATGATGGCGGTAAATGGTCGGGGAAAACTGGAGGAGATTCTCTGGTGTATGTCGGTGTTATGAAATCTTATTTCCTCCTTTCCTCCTCTCTCTCTCTCACTCACACGCTTTGTCGTGCTGCGGTTTCTATGACCAGCCTACAGAGTGCTGTCTCATGCAAGGGCCTCCCGAGTCTAAGCAGTGATTCAGTCTTTTCTGTGGTCTTGAGGTCGAAAGAATAACAAATCGATATAAAGAATATAAACAAAAACACCTAGAGAGTCACGTGGCCTGGGTCACCTGTGTCCCTACGCACCATCTTTCTCATTACCAACGTCTGCTCACACAAACCCTTGATGAAAGCATCACCACCGACGATACTACCCAGTATGTAACACCCTGCGCTTCAGTAGCGACCACACCTGTGTTTTCGTCCGTTTTATTTGAATGCTTTGTGAATCAGTGAGGTTGACATGTTATAGTCTCAACATCATTGAGTGCAGTAACAGTGCCATCATTAAACAGGAATCCGCCATGTTTGTCGTCTGCAGAGGCATTCCGGACTCCCAGGAGAAACAGGCAACAATGACAGAAAACTGCATTGTACAGAAATGTGTACGGCCGCGTAGCTCAAAGCAGTATTCGAGTATCAAAGAGTTGAAAGGAAACAGTGATAGCCACACACCAAACTCCTATATCGTCTTCATCATCGCTGCTACACGGGGATGTGTGGTTTGTCTGTCTCTCTCTCCTCTTGCCGTTGAAAGAATAACAAAGTGAAAAAATGCGAACAAGTAACAAATCCAGATAAATGGGGCGCAGGTGACAGACCTGTCCTCTCCATCAACATTTTACAGCACAGTCCACGAGCCTTTAGATTGCAGCCTGGAATCTTTTAACTGTTTCCTGCACACGCACGCACACACACACAGACACACGCACACAGACATACACACGCACACACAATGCTGACACGTTGATGTGTTTTTGTCTGAGCCATCTCACTGATAGTCATGACTGTGGAGACACACACACATTACTCAATGACTAGTGTTCTGTCGAGGTAGTGGTGGTGGTCGTGCACGTTGCTGGGTATAAGCCACGTAGTCGGTGGTAGTTGACGTCATAGCCATGGCCCCTGGGGGTCACTGCGGGAGACGTCAGTTAATTCAGATTAAACACACCTTGTCCAGGCCTGAGTGGTGCACTGTGTCTAGATGTAACATTATACACCAGTAATTAGTCCCGGAGGTTCTGACTTACTGCCCGCCCCCAGCGGTGCCATCAACTAACTCAGCAACAACTGAATGAATAACTCGTTAACAGCAACAAGTGTGCAACAAGACTAGCAACCGTCTCGCCATACAACCGTTTGTCTCAGTTTTTTGACTCAAACTTCTTGTTTCTCTCTGTGTCAGCAAACCATATTCCATGTAAAGTACACCACCAGCTGCTGTTGTTACAAAGCAAAAAAAAAAAAAGAATATATATGTGATGTCTTCTTTTATTGTCTAAATATGGTTTTGGGTATGTGTGGGAAAATCAGAGCATGGGGATGTTGAACTGTATCTATCCCTAAAATGCAATTCCAATATCCATCTGCTTTTCGTTTGTCCATGTTACTAGCAAATGTCAGCAGTCTGTAGTCATTACTGTAGCCAACTACACTTGTGAGGCACTTGAACTACGAAATTTAAGCCACAGTTGACTATTCAATGCATTGTACAGTCTGTTTACTTTAGGAGGTATACTTTTACTTCATTTATTGTTCTAGTGCTTTGAACTCCACCCCTTGCAATGGATGAAGGCCTCCATCAATTCTCATTCTGTGTGTGCGCATGCGCGTCTTTCTCTTTCACTCATGAATACGACTGCGTGCTCTGTCCTTTAAACAAACACATTAGAGGACGGGATTAGGGGAGAGAGAAAAAAGAGCAAGTGAGAGACAAAGAACAGACAAAATAATAGAATAAACAGAGAAATGCACGGTATCGATCATTTAAATGATGGGAAAAGCACAAAAACTAGAAACAATCAACTCACTCACAGCTGATGGTCTGTTTGTATTGTTAGACACGAGTTTACAGACAGTTCCAACACAGTTCTTTTTTACATTTTCCCTTCTTTTAAAACAATATTCTCAAGGCACAAGCTAATAGTTCTCTGTAAGCACTTCTTTCAGTAAGACACTCCTTGTAAAACGCTGTCCTTAAACACAGGACGAAGACTAAGCCTTTATCCATATTGTCCCCAAACTGTAAATAACGACACATGTTGTACAGATAAGAATAAATCAGTCTATCCCAGAGTGAGCAGAAGACAGTAGCCTCCATTGCAGCTGCTGTGGCTTGTATGTCAGTAGGTGAATGATGAAAGCTTGTCGACATGAGAGGTGCTGATATTTCGCCGGGTCGTCCTTCATTATTCTTATCTAGCAGCTCGGGGGCTCCCAGCCACCCTGTACCCAAGTAAGACTCCGTTCCAGCAGTTCCGGAAAACAGCTCTACGAATGTGTCACCATTCAGACCCCATTACAGCCAAGGGGATCTGAGAATAAAAATCGTCCCCCGTTTTCGCCTTACTGGGCCCGAGGATTAAAGCGTGGATTTGTCTGGCAGTGCAAGAGAGAGATTGATGAGGCGAAACTCATACCTGCCAGGGAGATAACTCCAATTGGGGAACCGTCAATGATGCAGCGGCAACCTGGCTTCCGGGCCAATTCAAGTCAGACTACTGGCCATAGTTTGAGAGAGTGATAAATCATTCCACAAACAGGGTTCGTATGAAGACAGATTCCTTCACACAGGAAGCTGAAGACTATGTGGCAGTTTCTTATTTTCATCGACCTCCTGTGATTACCCACATCTCCAAGTTAACGAGGTAGTAGAGAGTTCTTCAACAGTAAATAGGAGGACATTTAATTAACGAGGTTGTTTACAATTTGCCAAGAGTGGTAACATATGGTCTTACCGTGTTGGCACGAAACTGGCCAGGAGCAGGACCATGATATGATCTTACCAGGTACCAGAGACTTTGCTGATAGCAAGAGATAATATTGTCTTGATGACTTTAATCTTCTCATCCCACAAATAACTAAAGATTTATGATAGTTATGCTTAAGCAGAAACGGTTAGAAGTAATTAGAAACAAATACTACGATGCAATATTACAAAAGATGCTCAAAGACAAACAAGTAACAATTTTCAAAGATAATATAGATATAAAGCATTTAATTTTTCCCACAGCTGGTTGTTCTTCGTTGATCTTTAAAACCAACATAAATATGAAGAACAGAAACAAGAATGAGAGCAAGTTCATACACGTGGAACAGGAAACAATGAAAGAAAGCAATTAGACTAGTAGATACGAACGAAAAGAAAGTCAAGACTTCAAGACTTTCGCGTTAGGTTAAGGCTTTGATATACATTTCGCACGGCCAGAAGAGAGATGGAGAATTGGGCGCAAAGAAATACACACGGAACAAAAGAAAATCCGGTAAAAAAATAAACAAGAAAAAGATGAAAGACAATGCCTAACTAAATTATCGAGGCTAAACGAGGATATGTCATGAAACAAAGGCGGATGAGGTCGAGCTGCTAACCTTTGGCACAAAAACAAGGCACAGTGTGGCAGTGGTGGCAAAGATGATGAAGACGGCGATGATAACAAAGGAATGAGTGGGCTGGTCCTTGATAACAAAGGTGACGGCGGCGCCGCACGTGCACATGATGACGACGTTGTAGACGCTGAGGCCGATGTACTTGGAGTCGTTGAGAGCAGGGATGCTCACGTGACGCGTCTCCCACGCCAAGAAGCAGCCGAAGGCCTGTGTACAAGGGGCTTCATTAACACCTATGTACAAGGCACATTAATTAATACACCTGTGTACAAGGAGTATTAATTAATGTTGAATGCTTGTCTGAAGCCTGAAGCGATATAACTTTTAAAAGCTCTTCTAATTTGCCATGTATACACCATATTTGAACTATTTTACGTGTAATTTACATGAAATGTATGTAAGAATAGTCATAACTGCTTATACAAAGAGACAATCAAAAAATTATTCCACATCCGCTGATTGGCTTGTAATGAATGGATTTTCCACATGGAATTTAATTTATTTTTGTAACCTCGGTCAGGAACTAGCAGCTGGAAGCTTCATTTCTTTATACTGTACTAATATCTCTCAAGATGGACAGCAAGTAAAAGCCATGTGGACAGGTGCCACTGTTGTCATGGTAAGTCGGTGGTGACAGGTGTAAACAGTCGTCTTACCAGGAGCAGACCTTTGTAGGCGTAGATGGAGCCAAGCCATATCTCCATGTGATGACTGCTGCAGTACTCCAGCTTGGGGATCACCTCATAGTCTGTGTACACCTGTGACATTCACAATCACATTCACAATCACTGTCACAGTCAAATGTCACATCATAGTGTGCATCAACCTGTAAGAACCACAGACACACTTTAATGTCCATCACACACACCTTCGTCTAGTTCTGGTTACTCTGCGAGGAGCATACACACACACTTCAGTAATATTCTTATGTTCCAGCTCGAGGTTGATAAACACCGCTCGTTCCTTCGTCACACATAATGTGTCTGTATACCTGTGTGTGTGTGTGTGGCGCATGTGAATGCTAAATTATGTTAGTCTATCTTTATTCTTACAAAAAATATAACTATTTTTTAAAAGTTTCTTATACCATTAGCTTAGATTGCTGACTCCCCTCTCCCTCTCCAGCAATGAAATTTTCAACTTCATATATGTGTGAGCAAGGATTTTCAGCATTCAGCACTAAAGAATGCGAATAGCATTCATTTCATCAACAGTTATACTTCTTATAGAACTTTGTTTTCCCGTTGTTGATTTCCTCGACGCGGCGTTCGAGGTTAACTAAGGCTCCCCCCCCCCTTCCTCCACCGACCTAGCCTCGTCACAAAACAGTTTAGAGTTTTATTGTGGAACAGGTCGTTCCGGTAATTTTAAATACACTTGTTTTTATTTTCCACTCACCAGCTCTATAATATCATATATTGTCGGCTTATTATGCCATTTTATATCACGGACTCCAAATCCAATTTCTAAGTGTCAGTTGTTTCCTCCGCATTGAAATACCTGATTTCAACCGTCTGGCATGCAAGAAAAACTAAGAAAAAGCAACAACAACTGCAACAAAGCATTTAGCAGTTCGCCGACAAGTTCGTTCTTCTGTTTGTTGTTTCAAAGCCAAACGTCTTGAGGCGAGAGGCGAGGAGAGCAGCAGGCAGGACCACCATTGTTGAGAGAGTGAAGGATGAGCTGCTCTCTCTGTGTTTTTCTCCGTGTCTCTCCGGCGCCACGCACTCCGCACAACAATTTCTCTCCAGAGATGCATGGTGAGAGCCCACGAGTGATGGAACACTTGCAGCAAAAATGATCAAAGGAAGCTCATTTCACTTTCAGCACTGAATCAAGCAACAGCTCTTCAACTGAGAGGAATATGCAGGCCTGCAATGTTGCTTGAATAAAAACTTTTTTTTACTGTAGATGTCAATAATATAAATAAGATTAAATGAGGCTGAGGAAGGACGTGGAGGTTTATTTTGCAGATTTCTTTAGGACATTCCTCTGTTTGGAGTATTTTAACATTATTTAAGCTTTCTTATTGCACTGCTAGTGGATGCAGGCAAATTTTGAGGAGCTGTCAATGATGTAAAAGAAAACCTATGCTTTGTAGAGTCTGGCTTCCAAAACAACCAGACTGTAATACAAACAGACTCTACTTCTCCTTCCTCCTCAACAGCTTTTGTTTCCGACTGAGAAAACAGAATTTAATAGTTTTTTTTTTGTCTTGTTTTATATGATTGTTTGATTATTAGCAAACATGAGTTCGAGCTGCACGCAGTCCTGTAATTGTGAATTGAGATGACAGGAGTGTATTGTCATCTGCTGCTGACGGCGGCGCAAAGCCAGTCTGAGATGAAGCAAGTGTTCATCACTCTCAAAGCGATAACTTTTGGTAGTTGTTTAATCTGTAACCTGCCTTTTGGCCATTAGTCATCTTGACAACCCAGACTGATGAATGGACTTTAGGAAACTGAAGCTTTTTTTCCTGACACAAGATGGAGCCACGGAGAGATCACAAGACATTTTTAATGGCTGTGTGGCTTGCGGACTTCATGTGGTATCGTGCAGGTTATCCCATAGGTGACACCAGTCTTAGTGAACCTTCAAGCTGACAAGTACACAAGTGGTGAAAAGTAACGAACATTAACATGTTCCTTGGCAAACATGGTTGCTCGTGATCGTTTTGCATGCAAGATGAACTGAAAAGAAAAACTATTTTGCAACATTATCATAATTTTTTTAGTTCTTTGACGAGATGACCATATGTGGAACCTTAATGTAGACTTGTAAACAACTGAGCAAAAATTGTTTTCAGAAATGCTTATTAAAAAAAATCAGTGATAAGAAACCTTTATATCAGTAAAATCTTCAAAAGTCTCTGAACGGTGTGCACGATGATATGTTTAGGCTGACATTAACTGTCTCGGGAGTGACAATCTGTAGACATGGGTTAAAACATCATTAAGTGAGCTGCCCATGTCAAGTCACTACAGACACCCGGATTTATTTCCTAGCAACCCGGACAATCCGTAACTGCTCGGGGCAACCACTTGGTGCAGCAGGTCTAAGTTTGCCTTTCTTCTTCTGTTCTCACACCGGCGGTGTCTGATGATGAGGTGTTTTAAAGTGAAGACTATAGTGGGTGGAAAAGTCTTGTGCCAGGTGAGGGAGCTGCTGAGAGTTGCCTCCCACTTCCCCCACCTCCACTCTACCCACTGAGTCAGCGTGGTCCGTCCAGCCCCGCCATGCGAGACATGAAAACGGAATGCACGTGCTTCACGTTCACTTGGTGTGGCGTGCAGGCTGTGGCCGCTGAGCTGTGTTCACACACCTGGTCAGTAGGTTGGCCAACACCGCAATATACTGGCTTCAACACTCGCACGATGAAGTCTTTTCCAGAGAAACATCAAGTCCAAAGGCTTCCACACAAGACGATCATCCAACTTTAAAAGCCTTGTCACAGGGAACCGCGATGGTTAGACTAGATTTTATGCACATGCCATTCTAGGAAGGCAATTAAGCTTGAGAACATAGAACACAACAAACACACAAATACAACAAACCTCATCAAACGGATGGGTCCATGACCTCAGTAGCTGAAGTGAGAGTGGTCCATCGTGTCTAGTAACGATATGTAGAAGGTGGAGTTTAACCCTCTCATTACTCGGTCTTGACCTTCAGGTTTCATTTTCTGCAGAGCAGCTGCTGGAGGGCAGGGGCAGGGGCTTGGAGAGTTTTTCAATCATAAATCTGAGCAGGCCTCAAGCCAGCAACCTCCTGCCCTCACTCCAGTTCACTATAATCCCCAGGCTCCGCTACTTCTCTGTACAACACAGTACTGCATTGTATCTCTCCACTTCTTCTTGCATATTATCTCTGGAACTCTCATCCAGGCATCTTGACAAATGAGTATTTTCTAGGTCACAAGCCCAAGAGCACATGCTAACATCAGAATGACACTGATCAGCAGAACCATTCACCCCGGGACATCATTTTACGAACCGCCGCACTAACTGTATCCTCTAGAGAGTACAGTAGCCATGGCTATTAGTGAACACGATGAACATCACCATCCAGCAGACAACGACAATGAACATCGCTGTCCAGCAGACAAAGACATTGCAAAAATTGTAGGAAAAATAGGAAGACGCGGGGAACTATGCTTCTAACAAGCAGAAATAAACAAACATTTTAACTTTCATCTTATGTCGCCGTTTGTGGCAGTGTAGAAATAACCAGCTGAACAGCCAATGACTTGTTATTATTTAAGAGATCGGGAGCAAGAGATCGCTGAGCTTTTTGTTAACGGCCTCTGCGACAAATTACAATGTGAATTACCTTTGACCCAGTAACGCTGTAGATAACTCTTCTGGAGAGAGTTGCATGACTATCTGATGTCATCACCGGCCTCCAGCCTGTAATTCATTATTATCAATGTAGAGACTTGCTGGTGCACACGAATCCTCTCTCATCATCAGTCGTTGTGGGGATTTCTCTACAATGAAATAATGTCGGTCACTGCGAGGACCATTTCTTGCCATGTGACCCCTTTCCAGTTGACCCCCTCCCCCTTCTCTTCCCGCCTTCGTTACCCTCCTCCCCACCTCTCTTCTGTCAGCTATTCTCTTTTTAGTTTTAGCTACCTCTCAATCCACGCGCATTTGTATTTTGTAATAACGACAGCGGCGACAGGGCTTACAATGATGTCGGCTGCCTTGCTAGTGTTGCGAGGAAAAACCGTTAGATACAATCTGAGGACGGAATGGCGTGATGTTTATTTTTGGAATGTCAGGCCTGCATGTCCTTCTGTGAGCAGACAGCCTCTGAAGGACTCTAGCGCTAGCGTGATTTGAAAGTTATTCTTGAACATTTACCAGGACATGGACTGAGAAAAGAAAAATCCGCCTGTCCTTTTAATTATTTTGATTTCTGTGTCGTTCACACGCACAAACACAAGTGCGAGCACGCACGCGCACAACAAGACATTGTTATACCTTCCAGTACATTGGGTTACGCGCAGTCGTTAGTTTAAAGTAATGTTATTTCACTTGTTGTTGTAATAAATTTACTTGATTATCTTATGTTATCTTCTAACAGACACTTTCTTGTACCAGACCTGTACACTCGTTCAAATTATTCGCTGAGATGTAAGAGGGTCTGATTTTAATTATTGCCGGGTACCTCGGCTCTCTCTGATCCTACCCACTATAGCTCAGTGTCTTTCTTTACATACAGTTTTCAAACTTTCTATTGTATACTGACTAGATGTGACCTCATACTGCAAACACACACACACACACGTGTGTAATATATGGACAATGGTGTGTGTGTATTTAAACTCGAGCATAAAGTGCTTCAAAAAGTCAGCAGATGAACACGGAAGGCAAGATGAACACGCAAGGAGAGAAGTGTCGCGGATCGTGGCTCCATAGCTCGTCACACGAAACCTTTACAGAAACCCATCCAACACTGAAGCGAATAAAAGAAATGGAAGGTCTGGGATTAAAGACATGCGCAGTCTAACCTGACAAGGCCCAGAGAGAGAGAGAGAGAGGAAAAAGTGTATCGAGCCACAGAAAGATTAACTCCAGCTTGAAATCTCAAAAGGAGAAAAAACTATTGGGCTTTAGAAGAAAACAGTGGGTTTGCCGACAGCAAGCGGTTTATTTAATCCAGTTACACACCCTGTCCTCCTAAATGTCAAGGAGTTTGTCAAGAGTTTGTCAAGGTGGCCAACAGGAAGTAACCCTGCCTGTGTCACCTGCATTCGACTTTCTTTTAACCTCACGTTCCTGCGCCAAATAAACACAACACAAATAAACATAACACAAATAAACATAACACAAATAAACACAACACAAATAAACATAACACAAATAAACATAATACATTGGAGGTCTGGTGATTTTCAGACGGCTTGATGGAAAATGTTTATTTTCTCCACGGTTAGAGAGCGACAGTTAACTAAAATAAGGACAAAAACGAATTAAAAACAGTTCGCTGTATGGTCGCATCTTTAAAGACAAACTCTTGTTAAAAGTTGGAATAAAGGTCACTGAAGCTAATCACGTGAAAATTAAAAGTTGCATGCAGTTGTCCTCAGCTCTCCACTGTCAACACTCAGTCCCAGTCAGTGTGTATGTAACAGGTTGTGTGGTGACAACAATGTATTTACACCACAGCAAGTGCTAGTGCAACCTGCACAAGGAACCCCACAGAAGCACAATGGCACACAGCTCACTGTGTATAGTGATTACTATGATGATGTTTGTCTTGTGCCACGTGACACAGCCCTCCTGGGGGCAACGTTGCATGCTGGCAGTAAGTGGCAGGGACGAGGGCAGCTTTTGATGTTGACACTAATTAGTTGCGACTTGGCTGTGATCAGGCCAAGAAATGTCGCTCTAAGAAGCTGTTCGATCTCCTACTAACACAATTCATGCGCTTGACCTTTCCTCGCTCTCTCCACGACTTGGGCAACATGCGATGTCGCGAAGCTATTGGCCGCGCGTGCGCGTGCATGTAGATGTAGGTTTGGCTTTGCTTTACAGAATATCGACAAAGCAAACTTATCTTCTATACCTGACACTATAGCTGCTTACTGTGGCCACCAATATTTAAATGTCAAATGAGAGAAAAGCTACAGTTTATTTGCGTCATGGTGACACTAAAGTGGTTTTGTGGACAGGTGAGCACTGCTCTCGCTGATGACACTAAAGATTGTGCCACATCAGGTGGACTTAGTTAAAACGATACAAGTTTCATCTTTAACCCTCACTCGTGACTGAAAACAGTGCAGATTACTCGCTGCATTAAAAGGCTTTTCAAATTAAAGATGAAGCAAACACCATCTGGCTGCCGTGTGGGACGACAAGCACCGAGCTGATGTGGAAGATCCATAAGCTAACAGCCTCTCGTTTGCCAGCCACATTCAAATGCACGTGCACGTCGTTAAGTTAGCACAGACGAGCGCAGGTGGGTGGGGAGGGTGGTGACTGCACCCTGTGAAGTTTGTACCCAGATGCCTATTGATGCCAATCACGTTTCGCCTGCTTGATCAAAGCCACGGGCGAAGGTTTGTGTCCACATTGTTGGAAGTCTCTCGTTTGTTCTCCAAAGCGATCAACATCCTCGCCTCTATAATTAGTCAAAAAGGAGAAAAAAGCATGCACCTCAAAGCCTTTTGTAAATATTACATTATTATTAAATATTACAGAAGAAAATTACTTTTTCAACTTTGCAAATGACTGTCTACAAGACGTGTGGATGAGCAAGTATTTCAGGGCTCGGCTGCACGTCCAAACCTGAAAGATGTTTTGTAGCAAGGAAAAAAAAAAGAAGTGTATCGAAGTGTTTTATGAAATAGCTCTAGGCCGTTTAGAAGTTTTATACTGCCGTTCTAGAATCATTTTAAAAACGATTTTTTTTTCATCTGAATTTAAAATGAATGAAGCTGTTATAATCCCGCTGAAACTGTCCAGGACCATGGTTATTACACTCACCTCCAGAGTAGAACAACATGTTAAAAGCAGACAAAATGCCACATGACGATTTTTTTTTTTGTGGTTTCTGTTTCGACAAACCGACATTGGCAGAGTTATTGAAGATAATGCACTGAAATCACGGTTCAGTTCCGTGTTTGTAAGAAAAGAAATTGTTGTTAGACAGGCTTTGAGTGCTTATCAATCATCATCTATTGTTTCTTTTGCAAACTAAGTTTTAAAATACAACGTTCTTTCGTACGTTACCATGGTATTTTATTATTAATATTTTTTTGCAAAAGAATTTCTACTGCCACACCAGTGGTCCGGTGGCGCAACGGTTAGCGCTGTTAGCGCCTGTCACCAATACAGTGAAGGTTGGCTGCCCTGAGTTCATTTCTCGTCTCGGGCACGCTGTTCTTTCTCTGCACATGGCATCTGTTTACAGGGCTGGCTGCTTGCCGTAATATAGCCTTAGCTGCTGACACGGCGTAAAACACCAATTCCCCCCACCCCCCAGTGGTCAAGTCGTCTCCTCACACTCATGGTAGTGGTCGAGTTGGCCTGTCCCGTGGTATACGTTCTACAGCGTTCACACTCCTGTATGCCACCACATCGGTAATACAAACAACCTTACTTTTATGCTATTATTGAAGTTGAAGTGTAAGCGATTCATCCAGTAACGTTTGCTCCTAATACGTATAAATAATTATTCGTTGGCTGAATTTCCATGGGGACCCGCCATTTTTTCAGTAGTGTTTGCTGATGGAAGCCGAAGTTCGGTGTAAACAGTTTTATCTTATTTAACCAATATACACGAAGTGGTGCAGAGGCACCAGAGTAAAACTAGGACACAGTGCGAGTCTGCCGATGGACGTGACCTACTCAATCATTACTCAATCATTACTCAATCATTACCACCCTCATTTGTTATTCACTTCCCCTCAGTTTCAGCTAACATATAGTCTGGCACTTGTGTGCCTCGTGTCTAGTGCAATGGCTCAGCGACTACCTTGCATCTCAATATCTTCTGATGTTTTTAAATCAGCAATTTTGTAGTTGCGAAGTCAGATAATGCACCAGGCGACCTTTCATCCTGCTCTCAGTGTTCTAGTTTAATTCCCGAAGTTTGGCGCCAGGCAGGATGCTTGTGGAAATACTGTTAGTCGAGGGTCAAATTCCTTCACATTTCTCGATGGCTCCCACCTTTGCATGAAAGGGATTTTGTGGAAAACCATTGTTATTCTCCCCGCGAAGCCCTTTCACCTGAGAAGCTGGAAAACCCTTAACGTGCAAATGCGCACGTCACACTGTGTGAAGAACCGTTTGCAGGCCGTTATCCTCCGGTGCTCGAGTGTTCAAGTTACCTGAGGATGGTCCAGGATCCTTGTCCGAGTGCAATGTTGTGAAAGTCGAGTTTACTCAAAAAGTATTCATGTACAATGAACGTGTGCTTTTGTGATTAAAGGCACTTTTTGACAGGTGTAACTGCTAAACACTGTTAGCTTCTCTTGGAAATTGGCTGTGGACGTGTTTTGAGGTGAAAGGAAATTGTTGGAGCTAAAATCAGTGTTCTCTTATCTCCTCCCAATACGGCATCGACATTTTCTTTGCTGCCTCCGATGACTCAACGCCTCCCGTTCTCTGTGTATTAAAAACAGAAATCTATCAAGAAAATAACAGGGCAAGAATTAATCTATGAGACACACCTGGAAATGCCACGACTTGAGAATTATTTTTGTCGGCAGGTGATGGAAGAAAGTAGAAGTTACCTGCGTGAGTACGTGTGCCGCTCGTGTGGAGTGTTTGTGTGGTTGTGATTGTGTGTGTGTGTGATTGTGTGTGTGAGTGCGTGTGCCTGAGGGTATATTGGGATGCTGCCCGTCTTGAGGAGGGCCCGTTGCGGTCAATGGCGGAGGAAGGACCTGGGGGCGGCCGCCGGAGCGTATCGATCACGGCCTTGAGACTAAGCCGCGGTCAGGTTACACGCTCGGAGGGCGCGCAAAGGAAAAGCAATTATGCAAATCACTGACGGCGGGGACTCGAGGCGGATGAAGCGACGGTTGAGCCCCGTGGGTCTCATGAGAATTTTATTTCACTCCTCTCTCCTCTGCCAATTGAAGACACCCACAGCCTGATTGTTTCCCAGCGTTGTGGGTGTAGTTTGGGGTGTGCACCGTCGGCTGCGGATGCTTTAAGTGGCTGACAGTGGACATTATGTCGGGTACACTTCACATTACACTCACCCACGTCTTGCGCAGCGCATCGCCTCCTTAGCAGTCTCAGATGTTTCCAACAGCAGTGATAACAAAAAAAAACAACAAAACATAGATAAAAACTGTGAACGTGTGAAGTTAAACCAGAGTGCTAGGTTAGAAATAACAGGTTATTAACCTTTTCTAAAGCATCTCTCTCCATAAGCTTTATGCCTGTGCTGACAACATTCTTTGAACATGCCGCATCAAGTAATTGGATTTTAATTTTCGTTGATCGCCTGTGTTGTCACAATAATCAGGGTTTCACTGAAAAATGGAGAGAGAAGAAGCAATTTTAATGTTCATGGCTCATGTGTGGTTTCGACTACCTTATCTAACAAATCAGATCGCGGATACATTAAGGCAAAGTCAATGGCAGGATACAAGAAACAAGAAAAGTAACTTCAGATGTTTGTGGCAGCCAGCTGCAAGCTGTGGAGGTGACTGTCAACGCCGACAGACCATGAACACTGCTCAGCCCGGATACGAGGTTGTAGATGTCGTGAGACGACCATGTTGATAATATGGAGACGGACCATGTGTCTGACAGACTATGTAGATGACATGAAGATGGACCTTGTGGATGAAGTGAAGAACCGTTTTAACATCGCATCACCGTTATCCTTTTCTTCTTACGAGTGTTTTTCTCCCAGATGCTCATTCTGAACGCAGGCTCTTTGGTTGTAGTGAAACAGATCACTAGTCAGTTTTAAAACACGAAGTTGAAGGATAGTACTTGTGCTTGTGAACACAGTATCATGTTAGGCTTGTCAGACGGACAAGGAATCCTTAGCAGCAATTTCGCAGACAGGATAGTCTCCCCTCCGGAACTCTCGTCGGCACTCTCCCTCGGTCATCACTCATTGCGTGCTGGTGCAGGCAGCAGGCGTCACAAAAGAAAAACAAAGTTTGTAGTTTATGCTCTCTGTTGCGTGACTTAGTCAGCCTCCAGAGCCCCTACTCTGCTCAGTTAGTGCAATTGAGCGGAAACTTGAAGTAAGCGAGGCACGCAAGTAAAGCAATGGCGGCCCTGGTGCCCGGCTGTTGACGTCAGCCGTGTGTCGAGCTGATAACAAAAATTCCGTTTCACCGCGCGTGAAATGCTCGACACGTGGTTTATTCTGCCTAGAATTCCCTCCTCCTACAGCAGTTTCTGCGGAAAGCTCATCTGCCCCCTGGCTTGTGGCAGCTTAGACCACGAGGTCTCCCTCATTTCCCTTCACCTCTCGCCGCACCCTCCAGGCGGCCTCGTTATGGCGACGATGGCAGAGGCGACGACGTCGTCATTACCTGTTGAGCCTCCCCGTGCAGTCATCGCTTTGTTCACCCAGACAACTGTCCAGCTGCAGACCACACTCATTAGAAGCATCTGGGGACGGAGGTGTTAGAAACACAGACACTGAAGGTGGGGGAGGGGAGGCACCCTATTCCCTGGGGGACAGTACGGAGGCGGTGACTCCATAGAAGGAAACATAGCCTTTCACAGGAACCGCAAATAGCTGGCTTGAAGGGAGGGCCAGGAGTGAAGGTGGGTACTCCTTGCCGAGGGAAAGTTGCAGCATTGTTTGTTGTATAGCAGACACAACATGTCAGTTTGTCGAGCTCATACTTCTGTCAACAAACAAAAGAACAGCAGCAACACCAGCTCGGAACTGTTCCAGTCGTGACTGCTCTCCAGTTTTCATTTTCTTTCTATTTTGTTTGCTTCGGATGTTCTTTCTTTTTTCTTTTCGTCCTAGTTTGCTTTTTTTTTACTTTCTTTCTTTACTAATTAGTTTTTTTCAGTCACAGTTCTCAAGGGTAACGTGTTGTTCTAAAGCCAGTAATAATATTTCAAGAAACAAAAAGCTGTTATAACGCAATATTGCCAGGGAAATAGTAGTAACCAAACGTAATTACGGTGCTTGCCAGGAAAAAGTAAACAAACTAAATAAAAATATAACTGTAAAATATTAAATCAATAATAGAAAACCTGAAATGTAAGACCTGCAGCCTGTGTGAAAAAGAAAACAACGGGGCGCCTGCAGCTTCCCCAAGAAAGAAAGGAAATCCTCTGTAGTGGCAGGCGGACCCAGTGGCGGTGTGTCTGCTAGAGTGGCTGATTGCCACAGACACACTCTCCTCCACACTAATGCACCGCAAAAACTGAGCAAAATGCTGCACAAATTTATTTTAACAGGATGGGCAGCTTGCTTCGCTATAAAAACAAAGGCCTTTGCTTTTCTAAAGGCCTTTTGCTAATCATGGTAACATTGTATGCTGTGAAATAAGGTTTTAATGTGTTCATGTGTGTGTGTGTGTGTGTGCGCACGCATGCTGGAGCGAGTATATCTCCATTGTGTCTGTTGGAATGATCCCCGTACATGCTTTACCTAGAGTAATTATAATCTGTATAATGTCTAGCAATGAGCCCTGAACTAAGTCTTAACTAAAGAGAATGCTCGCATCATTCCCACTCACTCTTATTCGTTGAGTTTTTACAGGAAAAGCAAAACAAATGTTTTCCAGTTCCTGTTTCGTGTTTCTTAAATCATACAAGCAAAATAGTTTCAAGTCTTTTAGGCTGAATATAATCTTCGAAATTGAGCTTGTAGAGGAGTAGTGTTCACTGTGCTACTTCAGTAGCATCTGTTGTCTTTGAGGTGTCCCGGCAGTGCTTTTGTTGTCCTTTCATGAAATAATAAAGTGATAGTAAGATTTGCCGGTGATGATATCGCTTAAAGCAACAGCAAACTTATCGTACACTCACTCTTTCAAAGGAAAAAGAAGTCGATATGTCAGCTCCATCTTATTTAGCTCCCACAAAGCGCGTGGCATCGACGACAGCATGGCGGCCGTGCTGCAGGGGGTGTGAGTAAGATTGATCATGCCTCTGTTGTCATGACAGGGTTTCAATACTTTCAAGCATCTAATTGCTATGGATCTTCTGTGTCTCTGTGTCTGCGCGTGCGTGCGTGAGCGCGTTTGTGCGTGCGTACGTAGATGGGTAACAGAGAGAGAGAGAAGGTGCGTGCATTCCCGTGTGATCGTGTAAAATGTGGGTCAAACACAGAGGAAATTACACACAGATATCGAATAGTAAAGACAGGGCAATGCACAGAAATACCCAATATTAATCATGGCGACACTCTAAGAGAAAGAACGAGATGAAGGCGGGTGAAGAGGAATGAGTCTGCTGCAGGAAATCTTTCTTTGAAAGCAAATTTGCTATTCCCATCAAAGTAACAACATATCAGCATCCTATCATTAAAATGCAAAGCTAAACAGCTGGTCACTAATCAGCCAAGCCAGGCTTCACAAGAAGGACGCAGGGTAGCAGACATCCGGTCAGTGGCTAAGTCTAGGCATGCGCAGTTCAAAGATGTCTGCAGGATTGGACTCACAGCTTTATTATCGCCCGCCGTGCGGATGGACCTTTAGCTAAGTCGACATAAAGACCTTCTGAAACAGGCTAAAAAGATCGCTTGTGATCTGAAAGTAGATCAGTAATAAAGGTTTGTTCATTGGGAGAGCACTGATGGGAAAAGCTGTGATATCAAGTATCAAAACATGTTCCGAGTCGAAAGTGAGAGATACTCCGTGTCTTACGCATGCGCCTGCTAATGGAGGAGATGCCTCCGGGCGTGAAAACACTTATTAACTCAGTTTGTGTGCATGCACGTTTGAAACATCCATGAAGTTACAACTGCAGATGTGTCCAGTCTGATGTTGTACTTGGGAACACAAGATTGCCACATCACAAACCAGTCGCTTGCTATTTACCAAGAGGAAATG
Source organism: Pomacea canaliculata (assembly GCF_003073045.1). Taxonomy (NCBI): domain Eukaryota; kingdom Metazoa; phylum Mollusca; class Gastropoda; order Architaenioglossa; family Ampullariidae; genus Pomacea; species Pomacea canaliculata. The sequence continues at coordinate 18,973,699 of NC_037592.1, read as the reverse complement.
ACAGAGGAATTGATGAAGAAAGAAGCGATTGGAAGAGAAGAAAGAGTCTATGAAGCAAGCCATTAAAATGATTTTTATTTTACTAGCAAAGAAGCCTTGGCTACCCCTGTCGTCCATGACAAGTTTGTCAGAGAAGGACATGAAAACACATCAGGCAGGTGCTGAGGCCAAGGCACAGCAATGGCGCGCGCTGCAAGCTCCACGTGACCAACATCATGACGTCACGAGGGGCGAGGGATATGTGCCTCATCCTCGACAACAGGGGGCGGGATTCAATTCAATGCAAACAAGAAAGACGTGTTTCAAGTCCTGATTTATCCACCCAGAGGTATATAAAAGTCATTAGAAGACGAGGCTGGGGCCTTCTCTAGGGTCAGGATACTAATGGGCGGAGGAAGGGGTGTCTCCTACCCGCACCAACGCATGATAGAGGGCAATGAAGAGTAGGACACGATGGCGGACCACGAAAGTACTCAAGATGTCCCACATGTCAGGGGGTCACATGCGCTGAGGACTCTGGGACACTGCTTGTGTGGTCAAGGCCAAAAATCGACGAATGAAAAAAGTGATTAACAGTCGATCAAAGATGACAGGACAAGAAATCTCCATCGACAGCTACAGTGACTTGCAATCATTTCATACCTCGTGGGCTACATCTGAGGTAGCGAGGACTGCCTAATGACACTCAGCTCTTAAGTGATATCTTCGAATTGAAGAGGACCAAATGTCTACTTTAAGATGCTGAAGAGTCTGGCAGGAATGATACGGGGTCACTCTGACAGAGAAGCGCTAGCATGATGATGTGGATAAGGCGGAGTTAGCTCCCGTAGGAGGAGTTGTTCCGCATTGACACAACAGTTTTGCAATACTTTCAACAATAAAATGCTTCAAACATTTTTTACAGTATTTATTTGGAGCAAAGTATTTTTTCATAGCAATAAAAGCTGATTCTTATGTATAATTCTTATAAATTCTACTTTTGTCAGTTATATGTTTGAATGGATGCGTAACTTATTTTTGAGTGTGCAGGTGCGCGAGCATACGTGTAAACATCTTTCATGGTCATCCTTTTCTGGTCTCAGAACTTCGAAAGCCTTCATTTAATGAACGTTACAACTGATTGGCGAGGACAATAGCAGGTACATGATTAGGTCAAATCAGTCTCTGCTATAAAGAGTTCTATTACAATTTTTCGATGATGAAACGTTGAACAAGAAGACTTTAATTAACACACAAACGCACGAGGTTTTAACGCCGATAATACAAATGATTAAACCAGAAAAATTTGTTAAGTTTTGATCGTCTATTGTTTTAAATTCCATTAAACAGTTCTGTTCGTTTCTTCAGACTTTTTCGTGCATTGAAAAGTACTCAAGAGGCAAAACTCATTTCACAATCTGTCGAGTAGATATGTGTGCACATTGGTAAACAGGTAAAAAACATAGTCATAGGTAGCGGGACAATGGCAGACATAAAGTGTTAAACGTTCGCAGGTACACAGGAAAACATGGATAGATGTAAAGGCAGACACTTACAGAAATTTATGTTTGTCTAAAGTGTTATAAGCCTCAGTCTATACAAAAGAATAATACATGCACCAAAGAGGGTTAACAAAAAATACATATTTCAATTAAATGAAAGAGAAAAACTTACCTCTGGAGACAACTTTTTCTCCGCTTTCTCGAATGGATCAATCACTTGCCACGTAATCAGAATGCCGACATCAACAAGCACCAATACCAGTACAAGGAGCATCAGCTTGTAGTCTTTTATTACCTGCTTACACACACACACAGACGCATGAGTACACGTGATCACACACACACACACACACACACACACACACACACACACACACACACACGCACGCACGCACGCACGCACGCACACACACACACACACACACACACACACACACACACACACACACGCACGGGGGCCATTATTCATATCAGAGAGAGGGTTGTGGAGGTGGCTACTGTTGGATAGGAAATAGCGAGACTGCAAAACTGAAACTAAAAAATGTAATTAACTTCTCTGAATGTAAACAAGAACAAAGACAAAATAACGATCCAACATGATCTGATTTAGTAAGAACAAATAAATTTTCGTAAGAAACCTTTGGCGGAATCTCAATTAGTCTTGTTCACAAACAGCCGTTAAGCGAAAAACAAAAACATTTGGATACAACATGTAGGTATGTTTTTACAATTACACTTCGAGGACGAAATGAAGCTATTTACCAAGATTTGGGAAGTAATGTGTTACCCAGTCCTTTCAAAAAGAAATAACATCCCACTAGTTCTTTAAAGCAAAGGACAAAGATAACGACAAAGGAACACCTGCAAAATGTTTTAAGACTCATTGTTCTGCTTGTACTTGGCATGTTGACAAAAGTTCTAATGTCCAGAATGTTCGCCCCAAAAGGATTGGTTTAAAATATATTTGTGACCAGGAAAATTGAGGAGCGAAACTACTTTCAAAGCTGGATAATATTGAATGTTTTAAACAAAAATGTGATGATCTTTTTAAAAGTAGCTAATTTCCGGAAATATTTTCATGGCGTTTTGAAATTTTATGGGAGCATTGAAGAAGTTACCATGATGTTACTACATGGCTGTGTTAGTACACAGTAACAAAAAATAGCAACAACAAAAAATCCACTCGAGTTAATCCATCCGGATTATCACGTGCTCGCCGTGTGAATACGTTTGCCACAGAACACGTTGCTCGCATGTAGCGGGTGGCCCCTGTCATCATCCACCGCTGACTACCATCTTTCGCTCCCTCATCCATCCACCTTACACTTGCCGTGTTTCCCATCTTAATGACCCGGTCTGTCATCATGGCATCGCCATAAGCTATCAGCACGATGTCAGCAGGCCTCTTGTCCCATGCAATCAATGACCATCGTCAGCGCAGGGACTACCGCCAGCCAAGGGAGTGCTGTTGAGCTGTTGTTGGTGGCCACGTGCTCAAAGAAGCATTAAACGTTAATTATTGGGTGTTTGTCGTCGTCGGCAAGCAGGCCTTGTGTGTGTGTGTGAAAGAGTGCGCGCGCACCCACAATTACATCTTTCCGGTCGCGTGCTCAGATGCTTTTTACCGTCCACATCCCAAAGCTGTGCTGGCAAAAGACTTGGTGTGCACATCCGACACTGTTCCTCAATTGTTTGACAGAACGACAACGAGCGAGCGAGAGATAGAGTATGTGAACACATGCAATATATGATTATATATACAATAATTCCATAAGTATATGAGATAAGAACAAGCGGGGAGGGATGAATCGACATTAAGCGTCTCTGAGCAGATTGACGACCTTCGTCAATATTTTTACGACATACATTCAGGTCTTTCTGACTTTTGACAACATATAGACTAACGGTCTTGCAAGCAAATAGAAATCAACTGAAAATAGTCGCAGAAAAGTGGTTTCGCTTCGGTTTCCCAATGTTAATAGCTGATGGATGAATCACTAATGACCACACCGCTGGTTGTCTGTCCGTTGTATTTTTAAATACTTTTATTGACCCCTCACTCTCGTACTTAACGGGTACCTTGGTAACTAACGTTCATTTCTGTAGAGGTTGTCGCTAATTGTACAGGAGTTTCCATGGCACAGTGTAACCGCAAGGTGCAATGGCTCGGAGCACTGCTGACACTTGGATCAAAGATTTTCTCAGCGATGTCTGCAGGGGTCGATGTGGAAACTGGAGCAGACCTGAGCTGTGGCATTAATAAGAGGGTAGACGAAAAGAGCTTGTGTGTGACTTGTGTGTGTAAACCTGGGCTTCTCTGTGATTTCTGTGAATAAAACTGGGCTTCTTAACGTGGACACACCTGTAAGTCATTTTAGTCAAAAGACAAAAAAAGTGTACTGATCATCAGCTTCCAAAGGGAAGGAGGTAGAGAATAGGTGGAGCAATGGAAGAGTGCAAAGACCGGAGGTAAAAACACATAGTTGTCGGCCTGGGGTTAAAAGGGGTTAACATAAGGGGCTCCAGACAGGCCGGCGTGGTAATGTTCTTGCTATGCAGAATGTCATTCGTAAGCTCGGGGAATCAAAAGCATTCTACCTCCATTCATATAGCCCCCGCCAGCTCCTTACCACAACCCCTCCAATCCTTCTCCACGTCTTTTATATCTGGGAACATCTCTCAGTTTTTCAACTTTTCTGTCGGTCGTCAAAGAAAGAATTCCCTTTTGGATTTGAATCTTTAAAAAAAAAACACCTGGAAACTATAATCGTTGTAAATAGTCCATTCACTAAAACTTCCCTTTTGAACCTGAAATCTGTAAAGAAAAAGGGTTGAAAGTATGAAACACTGCAATCATCATAACCATACTACCCATGGACTCTATTTACACATAAACATTTTCAACAATCGTCAAATGTTGAAAGAAAGATAAAGCACACGTTATTCACGCATCCACCCCGTTATGTACCCGTGTGTCGTAATGCCCGCAGTTTCCTTCCATCACACCCATGGAGCGCCCCTTGTCACGCTTGTAACGATGGTTGCAATATGTGAAAACATCGATTAAACACAAATTATTTCTCCACTCTTTATGCGATAGGAGGATCGATTTGGCATTTAGAGCAGAGTCCAGCTCGGAAGTCGCAATCGTTGCGATAGGCTTGTGGATGGCGAGGTGGAGTGAGGATGAAGCGAATTGTCTGGAGTGACATTTCACTGCAACCGCCTGTGACAATTGCGCCGGCCTCGCTTTCAGCTCGAGGGCTTCAGGTAAAAAAATAAAATACAAAAAGCGGAAGAAAAACTCAGATAAAGCTGTGCTACTGCGAAAAAACCTTTTACTTGAACAATACAATCAATAAGCGAAATGAAACCCAGTCTTGCATTGGATTGTAAAGCACGAAATTGGGTTCACAAAAATAAAGAACTATGTCCATTCAATAACACTCATCCAGGTTTCTATCTATGCTAGTGAATAGCTGTCAGCCAAGAGTATATGTAGACTAGTCATTAAAATATATAAATTTTATATTTAAATTTTTAAAGGCATTTGTTGTGGTAAAGGAGGATTAAAGAACCTAGCAGTTTAAAAAAATGGTTCATTTGATTGAACGTGTAGTTTTCTAAAATATATATATAGACAACTTAAATCTTCACCATGTTAATTATCTTTAAATTGAAAATATTATTTCCCAGTCTGCTAAAATAATTTTGGAATGTATTTTGCCTTAACCCTAGTTATCTCCTAGCGAGAAATTCCCATTCTACCAGTCACTTGTTCAGTTTTTGAATCACCCACCCCGTCACTACTGCACTGAAATACAACAGTCATTTCTTGTTTTCATTGTCGACGATAAGATTTTGCCTCTCCACCTACAGGCACAGACAATGCCTGCAGACAAATTTCTCCCAACCCTGGAGTTGGAGGAAACATGCCGGAAGCTCAAGACACATCTGCCTTCTGGTCTAATGGAACACACGCTGGCTCTCCGTGCAGCCAGTCATTAGTGAGCACTACTCACCCATACAATTGCAGCCCTGATCTGACAGTCCAACCAGTCATTAGTGAGCACTGCTCACCCATACAATTGCAGCCCTGATCTGACAGTCCAACCAGTCATTAGTGAACACTGCTCAGACACAGCAACGTTGCTCTGATCTGACAGCAAGCACCTTAGCGGCAAAGCTATATTTTCTACAATGTCATAGTCAACAGCTTCAAGAGACGGGTAGCTTGCCGTCAGTCAGCTGATACAAAACATTGAGAAGTGAGACTGATTTCTTGGCAGCAATGTGAATAATCTGGAACACTGTGGTGTGAAAAGCACAGCCACAAATAAAAAGCACGAATAGGGGCTTCGTGTATTTGATCTTCATCTTCTATTTTGTCTCACCTGACGGTGCCAGGGTACACAACACAGACCAAACGTGGAGCCGCTTTAAAAGCTTGTAGGACTTGCTACCTCCCACTACCTGTTGACCCCCAGACAGACATACCCTGTCATTCCATCTCGCTCACACTGGGTGGATCAATTAACACGTCAGACCCCAGACAGACAGACCGACCCCTGTCTTTAGTTCCCGCCCAGTAAAGTGTATCTTGTCTCACACAGGTCACTGCGTACTTGTGCCTCTAGAATTTCGAGTTATCTCTCAACCTGAAGTGTAATCATTTCAATTTTCTTAAACATTCTGACCCCCGAGACCCTATATTGAAAAACTAAAAATGGACCGTGGCTGTGCCTTGACTCTCCTTGTTGTCTGTCACGTTCTGTCACAGGAGAGGAGGGAGTTCCTGTGATCCCTCAATCCTTGACCAGGCCTGAGCTACATCATGAAGCCAAAATAAAATGTAATTTTCCTCCACCACTAAATTACTTCTGCATGCCTGCAGTAAGCGGGAACGACTTGGGAGGCTGCTCCCTGGTGGCACATTAGCGCAGCCTCACCATGGAAGCTGCTGTAAACATATCCACGTTTTCACCAGCCTGTCAAGTCAGCCTCCAGGAGCTGCATCATCTCAGAGAAGCTGCACGGTTGGGTCAGTGGTGAAGACAGTCGACAAAAACACAGGACGTGCAATCAGCACGGGGAATGCAAACTGCAACTGGACTTGATGGCGGTTACTCAGACCGCACGTGCTGTTCGTGAAGGGCGGGTCTCGGTGGAAGACCCGGGTGGGGAAGAGGATTGTCAAGATTCGCATCCTCGCTAGCCTCCATCTGGATGCTTGTGTTTGAACAACGTGGTGCGGGGCTCTCTCAAGACAAGGTGCATGGTGGGTGAAGCACCGGCAAGCTGGCAGAAGACAGCAAATCACAAGTTGTCGTGACCATAATTATATTACTGTCCAAAACGAGATTAGTGCAAGCGGGCCGTCTGCTCGCGCTCAGGGCGTGCCCGGCCCGACAATATTTCAACCATCTTGATAGCTTATCGCCAATCCATCACTTTATTACACGATGGGCGAGAGCACTGGGGACTGCCTGTTACCAACATCCATGGCCCTCAGCACTCGTCTAATATACACCTCGAGCCCATCGCATTCTTACAAAAGATTTGCTTTCATGGTAAAGGGCTTTCCTAATAGGCAACAACTTGATTGAGTGCACTGTTCAGTTTGGGAAGTCTGCGTGGTCAGTGAAAGTTCTAGAACTGAAGCTTCAATGTTTTTATATCCTGATGTGAAGCCATCAGCGAACATCCATGCAGTTTCTTCTCTTACACTCTTTAGTCTTTACCTGGACCCTGCACCCTCTATCTTGAGATGAACTAAAATAACGCTGCTGTTCCCAAATATATTTTAATATATATATATTCTTTGACTTGTATTGCAGTTTTATTGACATCAATGGGTAAAATGCCATCAACATATACAAAAACTCTTTAACAACGGTAATTTATCGGAAACATTTTTTGTCTGCCCATCAAATTTGGCCATGATGTCAAAACTTCAGACAAAGTAGGGTAGGTTAAGAAGGTCTTCAAATTGGCCTAGAATAAAAGATTACCCGTGCAATTTCCCTGTAAATTGTTTTATCTTTTACTGTAAGCTTCAAATAAGACTTTTTGTGCTATGAAGACGAAAAAAAACCTCCCAAACTAAAATAAACAGTCAAAGAACGAACAGACACACACGCAGGGTCGAGAACACAGCGACGAGCATAACAAGACAGAGGAAAAAATGAGAAAAGGCAAGTCGGCCATGGCAATAAGGTTACAACACGCAAGTCCTCCAACCAACCTTTTTATTCAACTTGATGTTAGTGAAAATGGCGTGCACTCTCCACGTTTTCCCGAACATCGCTCCAAAAGCCAGAGTAAAGCCCAAAGCTAGCACCCACGCTCGTGCCTGGCAAGCAGAATAAAAAGTAAGGTTTAATTTGACTTTCCCAGTTTTCTTCCATCATTTGTCTGCACAGAAATCATCATTCAAAATGTCAGGGCAAGACGAGAAAAAGACACAAGTCACTAAATGTCGATATTAGAAATTCTTGTCTGATTACTTTGACTAAAGTATGTCATTTTCATTTTATGACTGTAGTATTTATTTATTCGTTTGAATACTTTAATGGTTTGTGGATTGTTATGTAGAAGCAGCGGCAGTCCTCAGCATCACTGTCCGCCTTCATCTTTTCTTTTTTCTCTCTTTCCCCTCCCACTCATAGTTGAATTTGAAAGAAGCAACGCACGCAATCACCGACACACGCAAACAGGAGGCTTGGCACTTAAGCTGGATTTTTATGAATTACTTTTTAATCAGAAGATTGAAGTTGAGGAAATAAAACTACGGACAGTCCTCTTGAGGAGATCACATGCATTCAATGTGAGGACGTGTCTCTGTAGACACTCTGTCGCCCTTGGTTGTACACATAGTTCTGTAGACTGATGATTACTGTTCTTTATTGCAGCAGGTGATGACAATGAGACTTATTCCTGTGACTAGAAACTTCAACCACCCACCCAGAGGAATAGGTTCTTGATTTATTAGCGAACGGAAAGGCGACAGAAGAAGTGTGGGCTGCACCTTAATGTTATCTTGACACGATGAACCACTTATGCTCGCTATATCAGCTATCAGAATTGTTTTATCATATCTTTCGTTTTTATATTTCCTAACTCATGTTCTTGGGGATATACTTTAGACACGACGAACCACTTACACCGCCTCTAACATGTCATGTGTGTCTTTACCCAGAAATGTTGCCAAAAGCTGAAAACATTCCAACCTTGGCTTTGATGAAGATATCTATTTCTGTATTGTGGAAATGTTTGGATGTCTGCTAGTGTCTAAGGGGGAGAGGATTGTCCTTGTCTCGCGCATCCCAGGCGACAGTGAAAGTAAGCAGATGAGGGTGGACTTGTCTCTCTTGTCGCTGACGGCTTGCGACACTAATGGGGGATTAAGTGGGTCTCTCGAGTGGGTCATTTTGCAGCCTGTGCTACTCAAGACCTATCGGAAGTCATTAACAGTGTCTGTCTCTGAGCTTGAGTAAGTCCAAAACGCTTCTTGAGTCGGAGACGCGGAAGGATATACTAGCATCGGCAAGCCGACTGTGAGTGCACTCTTTTCTTGTCGCTTACCTTGTCAGGGTTAGTCACGTGAAGAGACAACAGTTACTATGGTCAGACATGTTATATAAACAGATATGTGTCCTCTTTTACAGTTCTGGGTGTATCCTTAAAGTGACCGACTGATTCTCAACTTTTTTTGTTCTTTTCTTGGTCAAGACACAAACATCAAGTACTAGTCACGTGCGTCTACAACTGTATGCTGCAACACTGAACACAGCTGATCGCACGATGGTACAGTATGTGTCTGTGTCATGAACTTTCCCAAAATGAAATATAAAAATAATGACCATAGTATCGCACAACTAAAACACGTCCATCGTAAAATTACAGCCTGAAATGATGTTTTAATGATGTCATGCGAGAAGTGTGGAAGGTGAGACAGAGCAGTGCTCACCCTGCACCAGTATCTGAAGACAACGGGAGAGGAGGAGGCGATGCTTCCGTCGGTGCCCAGCAGCACGATGCTCAGGTAGCACAAGATGCAGCCCACGATGATGATGTTGTTCATGTTGGGGCTGGACATTTTAATGAACCTGCCAATGCACAACCACCTGTCTTTAGGAAAAGTGGTACTCATCTCTTTCCATTTTCTTTCCTTTTAATCCCCCATTGCTTAACTCATCTGCCTCTCTCTGTCTCTCTTCCTTCACGTCTTTCAAAGCACACCTCACCAACAAAACAGAATGAAGGACGCTAGTTAGACAGGTAATGTAAGATGTAAGCAAGGGATTTCATTTTTACAAAACCCACCTGTGGCGTCGAAAGCGAATGTTGAGGCCGAGGAAGCAGCAGGCCATGATGACACCTATGGAGGACAGCGCCACCAGCGTCAGGTAGATGGGTGTTGACACGTGGCGCATCTCCTCGTACTGGATGGTGCGGTCCCTCGGCACGCGGCCGCCTGCACAAAACCACACACGTGGCTACAGGTATGCGAACACAAGGTAAGTAAGGGTGGATGTTTCGATCACGTGGTAGACTGGACAGCCATCGTTAGCGACTTTCCTTAACTAATTTAGGTTCTGCACGAGCTGACAGGTGCCAGTTTCTCAAAATAACACAATCGTCCAGTCTCTGGAGAAGAATCGGTATCAAGTCATTATCAGCTCAGGTTGTTTTTTCTAAGGTCGTCAATGTGAGATTAATAAGCATCGCTGATCGACAATACATCTAGCTATCACCCAGTTTATAGGACTGTGTCGGCTTTATTCAAATATGTTTGCACTGTAAGAAGAAAGCAAAAGACTATCTTCACCTCTCCAGATGATTGCCTCTCCTTGCTAAAGTCCAGCTGCTCCGTGAAGGTATTGTATTCCGCCACCTTCACCATCTTCCCCGCTGCACAAACAGAAGCACAAAAAGATAAATAAAAGAATCGGCCTGCAGCTGGTAAAGACAACACTGAAGATAAACAACAAAGAAAAATTACAAGGTGTAGAAAACGCTTGCAAAAGCTTTGTACCTTGCATCTGAAGGATGTTGATGACACCCACTCTGTCGCCGTTGTTGAATTGAACTCTACCCTTGAGAAACAGAGTCAGAGTAAGAGTCTTGTCTTCGCTTTCAGAAAAATTGACTTTTTATCACATTTTTAAAAGAGGCACAAACAACAACAAACACACTAACTATTCGCTTGAAGACACACACACACATCCAGACATGTAGCTACAGGTTCACTAATGTTCACACGCGAAGAGAAATTTTCGTAAACTTCTTTAAAGATAGACATGCAGACAGATACTGATAAAAAAAAGGAGAAGAGTGGGCAGGACCAGAGAGAGAGAATGTTGGAGAAAAACAGGGACAAAAAGCACGAGTGTAGAGAAAGAAAACAGAAAGTGTGTGTGGAAGCTGTCACATTAAACATGTTAGATAACGCGGAATAATGAGGACGGCGATCTACAGACGACAAGACAGGAAGGAGGAAAAGAGGAGGTTGTAGAAGAAATACCGTAACTCCTCGAATGTTGGTGTCGTTAAGTGCCTTTCCCACTCTTGCTCCGCGAAGCAGCTCCTCCAAGGACGCCGCCATGTTGCTTCCCTCCCGCATCTCCTCCTCCCTCAGGAGGCGGTGCAGCGCATGCGCGATGACCCAGATGCCGTCATAGGCGTAACCATGATAAACACTGTACTCACTGCCTCGCTCCAAGTCGTAAAGTCGCTTGTACTCCTCCGGCGTCTGCGGGAAGATGAGACAAGCCACTCAGTTTGTCACCAGCCTGGTCAAGCTACTTTTCCCATTCAGTTCAGAGTAATTTTCTAATGAAAAAATGAACCTCGGACGGTTTCTATAAACATTCATACACAGCAGACCTCTTTAAGAGTAAGAGCTAAAAGTCATGAACTTTGGTGAAATGCGGTCAGCGTCTGTCTCACTTCCAATCTCACTAAACGAGAAAAGGCGAGAAAATGTAAGCAAGGGACTCGGCTTTTCCAGTGATCTTTTTGGTGCATAATTCCTTAACGGCTTTGCGATACGTGTCGTCCTTTCGCCACTTCCTGTAAGCATCACGAGTTGGAAGCTGAGCAGCATGCTGTAAATCAGACGAGGAGGCAAGGGGGGATGTGGAGTCACACAACGAGTCTGTGAAATCTCAAACTCGCCCGCGGGCAGCAGTGCGTGCCAGACATTGTCAGGAGAAGGAAGTGTCCCCACGCCGCATTTAGATAATTGAAATATATGCTAGGGCTCCGTGCACTTAAAAAAAAAATAACTTTTAATTTGTAACAATTTTGTAAAAAGAAATAAATGGCTCGATTTAATTAAAACATTCCCTTCTCTTTCTTCTTCTCTCTCTCTCTTTCGCTTCAGCGTATGTCTGAATATTCGCTTGGACGCTATCTATTTTTATTAGTTCTTGAAGCCTTTTCAATAAATTGAATCTGTTTCGAGATATAGATTGTTTCTTCCGTCTAGCACGTGTACTTTGTAAGAAGAACTAAGGAGACTTACCTGCTACTTAGTATTATATAATAATGTAAAGCTTGGATGTTAGCTCAACGTGCTGCACACCAAAGACTAAAACAAACTGACAGTCGTCTGTAGGTGGCACTGCAGTTCTTTATCACCTTCTGGCCCATCCACGCACCTACAGTGTCATCAACTAAGCTGTGCATGCGTCCAACAACTTGAATAATAGTCTCAAAACAAACGACTGATAACGATTTTGGTTCACAACCCACTGGTTGACTTGAACATTCTATTGATGCTTTCTTTCAGCTGACTTGTTTGCTTGTGCTTACTTCTTGGCTGATCTCGCTTACTGTAAACTTGAAGACCTAAAACAGCTTACCTTTCCCCACTCAGTGAGTTCCTCATCTGTAGAAAGAGGCATTACTGCTGTTGCTAGGTAGCCATCCAGCGTGTCGTTAAGCATCTCGGGTGTGCAAGGTACAGTACTGTCGGTTATTTTCCACCAGTCCGGAGAATAGTCCCCTAGAATAATCCACTGGTGGCGAGGTCCGTACATTCCCCTCTGACGGGCCTGTCTTGAATGGGAACACAACGACACTGTCACCATAGCAACAAGGCAAAAAAAAAAGGAAAGGAAAGGGAGTCTTCACATGCTACCGACGACGCGTCTCATAAGTAAAATCATAATACACATCAGTCTGCGAACAGGTGTGTTTGAGAAACAGCATTTAAAAATATTCGAGCTAAATTAAGATTTGAAGTACCTGAGAGAAAGAGGTTATTAACAGAGGAGACAGATGTTCCTAAGTAGATTATAATAAACACATACTTGGATAATCAAATACATGCTTTTATAATAAAGACATATCTATCTTCACTTATTAAACTAATTAAAAATAGCAATTTATTTCTATGGTAGAAAAGGACACTCAATAAAAGTAAAAAAAATATGACTTGTTACTATACGAACACAAGGACTACTCACGCTGCAAAACACCTTCCTGGCCATGTTCTCAGCGAAATTGCCAACGATAATCCGGATATCATGGTCCTGATAAAAAAATAATAAAAGATAAAGTAAATCAATTAAATTAGTGGCTAATTACGTATTACATTTTACAAGATACACAATTTGTTAGTGTATCCTTAAATGAATAGAATAAATGAACTAAAATAGAATAAATGGGCAATTGCAGTAAATAAGGAAGAACCTGTCTTCCTTGAACACAAGATATGAACACAATGATGTGGTAGCTGCAAGGACTATGAGCTCATGCTGAGCAATACAAGGATTATTGCGTGCGAACTACTTTCCAGATTAAACATTGGGAGATCTACAAGTTAGCCTCCAATAAACGCGGATACGTGGTGGTTAAAGACTGAAAATCACGACAGTTAATTCTTTGCCAAAAACTGACTGATGTCAGTACAGAGCAAACTGTTTGGTGCATGAAATAAAACTAATGAGGATTTTACACTCTAGTAAATAACAACGATTAAAGAATGCGTTACTATTTTCAGGTTGACACCACTGCCACATCCAGCATCAAGGATCGCTATAAACGAACGAAGACAGGAAGTAGCCTTGAGATCAATGATGGCGATAATTACATCAAAAAGTAATTAACTGGCTGACTGACAACAGCTCACGCAGGCGAGATGTTCTGTTAAGTCTCATTATTAAATCTTATTAAGTTTCATTATTAAGCCATCAAACATGTTCTACCGCAATCCTTCTGAATATTTTTTCAATTTAAAAAAAAAACATGAAACACTTGCCAAATACTTGTGTTTCGATTCAGATTTGGCTCCACCAAAGACCAGTATCTAGATCATCCTTGTTATTACATTTTACCAAGTGCACGTGAAGCTAGAAACAAGGTTAAAGGTCACATTCATGCACCCTCAGTACTGACATTGTTGGAAAAGCAGCTGTTTGGTAATACTCCTCTCAAGACTAACGCTGTTGGAAAGGTCGCTACATTTTCTGATGGTATTAATGGCACCACATGTCCTGTCATCTTTAACAATTTTGCAATTTTCTTATCACTTCGTTTCTTTCTTTTAGTTTGAGTTTTGTCGCAAGACGATTCTAAAAGGTATTTTTAAAGAAAAAGAAAGGATTGTGAAAAGGGAAAGTGGATTCTCTACAGCATTTTCTTGCCCTGTCATTTTAAAGCTAAGGGTTTGCAACTCTAGAAGCAGAGAACTCGTATTTAGTGTCATCAAAGCAGTTGATAAGAAATATTAATGACATGGATGTACCAATTACATTTAACAATGCTGACCTGCATTGTTAGCTTTTGAGAAAAACAAAATTATCCTCTCAGAACTAATTTGGGGTTTTGTTAATGTTGTTCCCTCATCCACATGTAACAGTGTCATCTGACACCAAAGATAACCACAAATAAATGCACTTTTATGTATCTGTATTTCTCGTCCATTCCAGTGATTCTAGCTATTCAATACAATCGCCAATACAAACATTTGTGAGTACACTGATTAAAAACATGGTTACTCAACATTTACTGAAACATTTTTGTCAGTCTCACTGAGACAAAAATCTTTAGATTACACAGAATAAGGAAAAAAAAACTTATTTGAAGAAATCGTAAAAGTGATTTAAAACAAGGAGTTAGCAGTGCCATTGTTGAAAGAACATATAGGTCAACAAAAATAATTATATAACGTCTGCCTCTCATGTTATCTAATTACATGTACAGATCTGAGGAACTCATTTCGTGTGTTCGTGTGTATACTTGCTGGCTGCGTGAGTGCGTGTTTGAGAGAACTGAGCAGCAAAAATAAGGACGGCGAAGGCGCGCTGTGGGAAGGAAGGAGAAAAAAAACATAAAAATGAGACTAATTTATATCTTTACATTCCAGATATTCTGGTTGTAAAAAGGTTCTGAAGGCTGTAGTGCTCCTTTGGATTTCTTGCTGTTTGAATTAAAGAGAGACTTTTACAGACGCTGGTGGGGTTTCTCTTCAAAAAAAGGCTAACGGAGGATACTAAGTAAAACCTTCAGGATTGTGACAAGGCGGAGGTAGACATGGGAAAAAAACTGTCTTGTCGTTCTGTCAGGCGGCATCCAAAAAAAAAAAAAAAAAAAAAAAAAGAGACTTCGCCATGACAACGGTTTTACGAAGTTTTCAGGAGGACATCATACCAAGATACTGTATAGAAATTTATATTCGTTACTTGAGCTGTCTGCTGAGCTTGCTTCACAATCTAGAGTGTATTGTGTGAAATGTCCGAAAGTGACGGCCCTTGAAGGGCCCCAGGGAACTGCGAATACATCAAAAGAGATGGAGCCATCAGTAAGGTCTTTGCTGCTTCTCAAAGTCTGTCATTCCAGATGGTTGTGGCAGTCAGTTCAACTGTCTACGTTTAAACTATGGTCGTGTCTACGTAAAGCTGTTATTTTCACCGGGAACTTAAAAAAGAAAATCCATTAGGCTTTCCAGAAACGGCTTTTTGCCTTGATTTTACCTCCATTTCATTTTCCTTGAACTTTGTGTTCTTAATTCGGTTCGTTTTTCCATGTTATGGTCAATGATTTAGACGTAAGTATAGGTAGAAAGGAACAAAACGAGACATTCCGTTGGGGGACTAAATAACGACAAAATCAATGATAACAAAAACGATCTTGCTGCTGCTGCTGATGCTAATGATGATTATGATGATTATGATGATTACAAAAGCCATGACTGACTGACCCTAAGGTTTTGAATCGCTGTGCTAGGGTCATCAGCAAAACTCTCGACCTTTGAGACGTTGATGGTGTGCTTCTCCATGAGACTGTCAAAGCGGTTATGTGCCTGCAAGGAGAATCACTGTACATGGACTTTAGAAAGTATAATGATGTGTTCAACCACAGACTCATAGTTACAAGACATAGGTGACATAGCTGCTATAAACCTGCTAAATATGATAAAGTAGAAGAAATAAAGCATCAAAGGTCAGAAACTGTGTCAGTGTTCAAAGGAAAGTTTAAAAAACTGACCAGTACCTGTTATTATTAGCAGCAACAAATAGGTAAGGTATACTTTATTCTGAATAGAAAGTTCAGTTATTTTAATGTCTTGGTCCAGAAGGTGTCAGCAGCGTGAAAGAGATATAAAAAATAAGATATTCGAGAGATAAGGTGAGAAGGAGGGACATTAAAAAGGGAGGGGTGGGTAAAAAAGTTGGAAAGAGAGAAGCAAAAACTGAGAGAGCGGCAAAGGGAGAGAGAGAAAAAAAATGAACGATGGGAAAAGACAGAAGTCAGACTCGCAAACTTTCTTAGCTGTGATGCCTGAGTAGCCTGAAAGATCTAGTATAATTCTAAAGTCGGTGAAAAAACCATTGAAAAGAGAAGACAGAAACCAGAAGACTGTAGCCGTTATTCGGCGGCTACAACTCAATTACACTTTTGTCGGAATTCTACGAAAAAAAAATTTCCTAGTTTTAAAGTGCACATCTGTTTCATCATCTGCTTATGTAGATGTTAAGCAAGTGTTTGATCTTGTTCGAAAGTGTGCCTGTATTCCACATCGAGTTAAAGAAACTTGTACGGTTGGTAGGGAAATTCGAGTAAGAAGTGTGGCCGTTATAACTCTCTCACACACAAAAATGCACACACGTACATGCATCTATACATACACACACACTCTCTCTCTCACCACCACACACACACAGTGCAGTAAACTCTGTGCAGAGAAGTTAAAGCGATTGCTGTAAACCACTGACATAGCCATATCTGGCAGCGCCTCCCTGAGAAGCATCCTGGAAGAGCGTGCCGACGCTGGACCAGTTAAAATGTCGCAGCAGCGCCAGGCGCGCAGGGTTGTAGTCGCTGTCGCTGGGAACGGTGCGGAAGAAATTGGGGTACTTATCCCTGTCTGACAGCAAGGGGTCTGTGTCACCATAGGATAGCTGTAGACACAATGGAAATATCAAGTGATGTGCTTGGAATATCTTATCTCTCTTATTTTTATTTTCCCTCTCTTTTTCGCTTCCACACCCACCCACCCACCTACAGGCATACGTGTACTGTATGATTTCAGTTGATTAACAACCACCCAAGAACTCAACAGTACATTGAAAGGTTTTCTTTTTCCGAAATAGTCTGCTTTCAAGATGTTAGGTAAAATCAAACCGCTAGAAGGTAAGTTACTTCATTGATGTAACTTCAAATTTTGATGCTATTTTGAGCAATTTATTTACAGACAGATGAAGGTAACATGCAAAACGTAAAGGTATGCGGGTAGTTTACCTGAAACATTCCCCATTCACGGGAAATTTCTGCCATTGGACCGGTGACAGAGTAGCAGGCGTCCCCAAACAAAATGGCGTCGGTGGTTGCGTTGTCGTAGGTCAGGTCAAAAAATGCCTTTGTGGCCACTGCCATGTCACACTGCAACAGTCACATTAAAACTGATCACAACTTTATTTCACTGACATGAAATGTCAAACATAACTGAACAAAGTAGTTTTTCTTTGTTATATCTAATTTTAAAATTTAAAACCATGTTCTTTAGGTAAGAGAAATTGTATTCTCCCTGTCATAAATGTTGATATTGTAAGAGAATTTTCCGCACTGCTTTTGTTAGTTTGCTTAATTGCTTTAGACGGTATGCTAAGTAATAACATTTCCAAGATGTATTTTACATAAACTTCCCGTCAAAAGCAGGCTGCAAGACATAAGACAGACAGACAAACGAGGGACGGAGGAGTCAGATGCTATATTCATGAGTCCAGAGCGACGAAGAATCACGTAGTTAGCCCACGTTACAATATAATAAAAATATTACGTCCCGGCATTGTGCCATATCCTGCTGTCACGGGTGTCAGATGAATTAGGACTGAGCAGGCGAACGAGGAGCATTATCAAGATACGCCTTAATAATAACACTCATTGATGTGTGACTAGATGATGCCAGCCTGCCGACATGCCGGCGTTAAAAACGCATTTCACCGCGAGAGCTGCAAGCACTGTGACGTCAGTGGCAACGGGTCCAACAGGAAGTAGTTTGCGGCTCTAACCCCTGACATCCGTTTGTTCTATCAGGCATGCGTGAAGAATGCGGTGCTGTTCCAGAAAACACGTACCCGCTATATTCACATCATTCCATCCATCGGTTCCCACAATAAACGCATCAACCTATCCCACAATGCTAAAATGTTTGTTTGTTATACGTCACACAAAATTAACACATATTCAGACATTTACCAGATTATTATTACCTTTATGTTGACCCTTTAGGTGAAGAAGTCGACCTTTCAGCTCCATTCACAACACGAATACCACCCAACAAAACTCCACATGCCACTTTATAACTCTATTTACCAGCAGACTTTTTTATTTCATTTTTATTTCTTTTTGCGTCTATTATTAACTGTCCACAAAAATTGTGAAAATAGGAGAAGACTTTATTATATCTGCCTCCAGAAGTTTTCCATTTCAGATGTTCTCCGCCATATCAACCGACTCCTAAAAGCTCGTTAACATGGCAAATGCCGGTGTAGCGCAGTCTGCACACAAAGTCAATCAGTTTCTGTAACACGGGGAAGCCGCCAACGTTGTCCGAATATAAATGACTTCAAGTCGAATCGATGGCCCCGTGGAAGGCAAATGCAGAGTAAGTAGACAATATTTAGAAGTAAAGCCCCGCCGATTAGGTCAGTGCCGGGGGGAGAGCGAGCTGGCAGTGGCGGAGGAAATACACGTTGATACAACGTCCACACCGCGAGCTGCGTGGCGTTGGTGTGGATCTCGACTTATTGAAATGTCGAGCTGAAGACTGATCTGCTGGCGGTAATGACTCGCCAGTACTGACAGAAAGATCGAAAGCCCTGTTTAAAATGTGGCTGAATGTCTGGATACAAAGAGAGGTTGGAGCTAGTGCTGTATACGCAGGTTTCTGTCTTGGTGGAGAGCTTGTTGGTCGAATGTTCTATTTGATGTCTGTTCGTTTGTCTGTTTGTTCACTCTCTAGTGGTTTGTCTGTCTGCTATTTTTTTTTATTTCGTGCATTTTATGTGAATGTCGCCTTTATTAAAAAATTATGACTATCTCTCTCATGTCACTTCTTCACACTTAGCGGTCAGTGGAAATGACTGAGGATGTGTGAAAAATCAGAGAAGTGACGGTTATAAATTATCCTCAACGGATAAACTGGCACTATTCCATGATGAGGGGTCGGATAAATCTGCGGTCACTTCTTGAAAATATTGTCCTCGTTTGAACTATAGACATAGAGTCAGGAGATGTACTCTCTCCCTGCCTGCTGGCAGGGCAGGATGGACCCAGGGAGAGAAAGGCTGAGTCTTCAGGCGTCTGACCCTGTATACAAGGTCTACCCCGCGGAACATGAATGTAGGAGAGGTACTACCCTCGGAGACGGCTGTTGCTAATACCAGCGTACCAGTCGCTTCTACCCGGGCATTGAGCAAGGTGTGGTCTACAAGAGTTGGGTCTGTGGCGTTTCAGTTCAAGCTTAAGTTCAAAAGATCTTTGTGCTCTTGGCTTCACCTTACCCTGGAAGCAGACTCAGTCAAAAAGGCAAAGAGTAGTCATAGTTTTTCGGCCCTAGGGTATGTCAGCATAAGTGGTTTAACGTGTCAAGAGTATTGCATGTGGAATGAAAAGCCTTCTACTGACGCATTTCCTTTTCCTGAAAGCTCAGGTCACCATTGTTATTGAAGGCCTGCAGGGTAGCAGGGGGAGGTCCACGAAAGTTTCCAACGTGGAGATCGTTTGCTACACACGTGCACTGAGGACATGGGGGCAAAATGTACATTCAGTGCAGGTAGATAGTAGCACAGCCGCTAGTTCACATTCATACATTTGCAGCTTAACTTGACGATATGCTTTTGTTCGATTGTCCATGCAGACCCTGATGATTGAGCCTTTGCAAGTTTGTGACAAGAATAAAACAAAGCCAGTGGTAATGCTCAACAACGTCTCACGAGAAAACATCGAGATTTCCTTCAAAAAAAAACAACAACAACGGCAATACTTAAGAAGGGTTACCCGAGAAAATACCCAAAGTCTCCTGTGATTTAAAAAATATAATCAAACGAAAATAAAAGTCAATTTTCTTCCTCCCTTCCACCCCCCTTAGAAAAGTTTGATGTCTCCAGGCGATGAAAGCGACAGCTGAGATTTATGTTGGTGCTAATGAAGTCAGCTGATCAGAAGTGAAAGGCATGAGCTTCTTATACGACCTTGGGCGTCTTTTGTGCAGATTTGTTTCGTTTCTGGCCTTTTCTATGTTTTACAGCTTGCCTCGATCTCTAGGTATTACCTCGACTTAGCTTCTCTCCGGACGCAGCTCCTGCATGGATACGTCCTCCTCTGGCTTGTCACTCAGCTTTGAAGAAGCCAGCCGGCCTTAGCCACACCGCGGACCTCGCCGACTCCAATTGTTCCCAACTCCTCGTCTCTTCTTTTCAACTTTCATCTCCACTACAGCCTTTGTCGGGTAAGCTTTCTAAGCAGCACGTTTGTTAAGGAGTCCGAAACCAAATTATGGTGGCGTTTTTGCATGAAGGATAGTGAAAGAGCTGATGGCAGAATCCAATTTGACGCTCTTCTCGTGCCTTGGTGCGGAAAACGGAAAACAGCCCTGACCTCGCCCCAGCCAGGTTTTTCGCAAACTACTACTGCAGAAAAAAGGAAGGAGGAGACATCAACTCCTGCGGTGTAACTTCAATTTCCTCCCATCGACGGCCGTTCTGCCTACTGCCTTAACTTCAGTCCCTTCGTCTAAAGGAATGATTAACTAACGAACAGTGAACGGCAGTTTATGATAACATGATAGTATAAAAGAGTTTATGATTTGATATTATTTTCAGTATATCTACAGCTACTACTACCATTGAAACGACGCTATCTTTCTTGATAAATAAACATATAAAATAATAGTAAGCCTAATAGGGAGTATCATGTCCATCAACTGTCAAGATTTCAAAGCAGCTGACATCCCTCCCCTCTGCACTATGGGACCCATCGAGCATCATCGTCAGAAGAGCGTTTAGTTGACTCATGATGGACTGACAGCACAGCTGGCAGATACAATCATAATTACAGCCATGTGGCTCCTCGCGAAAAAAAAAAAAGCCACAGCAGTTACTCTCGGAGGCAGATGCCGCAGGTCAGTCTACTCACATGTCTACTCACATGTCTACTCAGACAGTTCACCAGACTCATCATCCACAGCCGGTGCGCGTTCACGTGACTCACACGGTGAGTCCATCTCTCATCACAAAAACTGACTGCACGAACGGCTAATGGTGAATCCTCTCACGGGCAACTCACTTAGCAGACTAATAAACTTCCCAGTAAACACACGGTTTACATGCAGGCGTCAGACCTGTTGCTAATCATGCGTGGTGCCGAGCCACAGCAAATCTCTAGGTTTCATCAAACCAAGACCAAGGTTCTGAGTATAGACACCATCACGATCGATCACCTCCTCGTGTCTCCTGTAATTACGATGCCGTGAGGATCATATTGTAATGGAGACGTGGATGCAATTTGCTCGATTTTTCCTATGTCACAACGATTGGCAGTGGAGTCTCCTCCCCATTCCCCCCTGGGGACAGGGTGCTGTCCTGTCACCGCTCTCGTCACTGTCCTCTTACAATACACTGCCGCCAGTCATTGCACCGCTCGGGCCGTCTGGTCAGTCGTGATGAGGGATCTACTTTCAGAAGCTCTGCAATGCCATGCACATCCGCCAAAATGAAATGGTTATAATAAATGTTCAGCCAGCGAGAGAAAGGATGGAAGAAAGAGCTCGCGCCCATTCTGTTGTAAAAGAAATGATAATTCTTCCCAACAGGAGAAGCAGAAGAGTAAATTAGAAACGATTGCGTCTGGTCGAAGCTTGGCCAGGTCCAGAGACCAATGGGATATCTTTCTCACAAAGCAGAACCTTCTGGTACTAAAGTCTTTTCACTTTCCCTCACACCAGTTCCCCATTCTCCTTCCACAACACAGCCGGTGGGAACTTACACATTGCTGTAATGTCATTGTCGCGGCAAATTAGTCAATCAATGTATGGACCCACTGGTTAATGAGATTCACTCTCACATTTTATATTGCGTGGTAAGTCAATCAAGCAGTCAATGTCCAACACTCTCATTCACATCAAACATGAGGACAGAAAAGAGAAAAATGAAAGACTGTAAATGTGATAATAAGAACATTGAATTTTATTTGAGATTTTAGAATTGCTTAAAATAAAATTTCGGGCTCAAAAGATCAACTAAAACAAGATGAGAGCATGTTGTGTGTGAATGAGAACATTCCAAACACACCACAGCAAAGTAAGTTTCCTAAATCATCGAATAATGACGAACTCTGGTGGCGTTTAATTTCCGCAAGGATGAATAAAATATTATCACGGCATTGTCATTGTTTATTCTCATAAATAAAAAATGTGGCTCTATGTGAGACCGTGTTTGTGTATGTATGATTCTACTGGAGCAGCTGATGTCTACTTCATATTAGAATCTTTTCCTTTACTTGCTCACCCACCTCATGCATGTGGTCTTACACCACACATTGTCAATTGAACTGTAGAGAGTTCTACAAGTTTTGCAATAATGCTCTATTTTCGATTTAGTATTTCTTTTCTTTAGGGAGACATCGTTAAATTTATGCTCGGTTAGTGTAGTTCACTCCAGAGAATATTAATTTTAATTTGTTTTACCTGTTTTAATATGTTGTCATACCTCTTAATTTATAAAACAGATTTACCATGCAGTACAAATTTAACATCAAAATTTTTTCAAACCGTACACTGTGAGACAGAGAAACAGAGAGAGAGAGAGATGCACCAGGGGGAAGCATTGCAATATTTATCTCCTCTTTACTACATCGGTCGGCGGCGCATCTCCCAAGTTGCCCTTTGAACTGAGCTCTGACAGATTGCCAGAAGAAAAATATATCGTCGACATAGTGGCCGATACATCTGCTCGTGTACTGTAAACAAATGGAATATAAAAAGCGGAATTTTAACTCCTTGCATATAAATCAACATTTATTGTCGGCCCCTTCTAACAACAAACTCCAGCGTGTAGTTAGCAACATGCAAACCATTGACCAGCCTCATGTACTCAGGATCCACTGCCGGCATCTTCTAACGACAGGCCAGTGACGTATAGAGGGGCACTCTCCGCCCACCAAGGAGAGTAATGAGGACACGATCGATTACTACGCCCTCTCCATCCCCAGTCCCGAGTTACTGTCACATGATGTCCACGACGGTCCAGTAGTCTCCCTTGGTGCAGGCTGTCTGACCGGACATGCAGCTTTATCACTGCACGCCAGGAGGATGCCAGCCAGCCAAAACAGCGGAAGTCCTGTTCAGTCACACTCCCAGTACTGAACCCAGTATGTCGGGAAATATACTCTGGATTTCTAATCAACTGAGAAAGAAAACATCTTTACTGGTAACATTTGCTTACGTTTATACCAACTTATTTGTATTGTACTTATACTGTTAGAGCGCTTTAAACATAATACCACGGACGTGTGTAGGTGGATTGCTGTCTTAGCCTCTTGCGAAGTTCTCCTGCTGTTGGTCTCGGCGAGCCTAAACAATGAATGCGACTAAACCGGAAGCTTAGTACACATCTGCCTCGCTTCAGTAGTTAACTGGAAAAATCGTGTGCCAGCAGTCCAGTAATACAAGTTTGTGAACAAGCTCATGTTATGAGGCAGTTCTGTGCAGCGATGTGTGACGTCACACAGCTAATCTGTGCCTCGGATTCACCTTTCACGCTCGACTGACTCCCCTAGCCAGTAACCTCAACCTGGTCTGTATAGAATTGTCCGTGTATAACCAATGACCTTTAAATGTTACTAAAAATACAGGGACACGGCAGCTCGATATAGGGGCTAGGGGCGCTATAATCAGCACCATGTTTTTGGATTAAAGGGCTACGGCTCTCTGAGATTCATTTTCTTTGTTTGCCATCTGTTATTTGTGCTGCCCTGACATGTTTAAATCAATTTTTTTTACAAATTACGAAACTCTAGCTAGTCAAATTTTATTTACTGTTTATAACTGCTATCCTCTCAGCTGCAGCGTCGTCGAGCATCCCAGTCGAGTATGGGCAGTTCCCTCCATCAATCTGTGTCCTCATTCTTCCGAGAGGTCAGGAAAAAGCTGATGTCTCAGAAAGCACTTTTGATAACTATGAAAAGGCGGACGTCTGACGAAGTGAATTTGATGAGTGGAAGCAGGAGGCAGAGGGATGTTGCACACCACCACCGACTCAGATGACTAGGTCAATAACCCAAATAAGTTGTGAATGGTGTGAAGGCCAAGGTCATGAACATGGGGGACAACTGAGAAAAAAAACATGTTCAAGAGAACTCCAGGTTAGTGAGACACAGATTTAAGTCTTGACCGGAGATGTCCCTGCATAAGGACCTGAGCAAGATAGGTCTAAATTGCAATAAAATATTGAGTTTAAAAGACACGTCCTGCCGTCAGAATCCTTTCCTACATAGAAAACTACTTCAGGCAAACCAAAGGCACAAAAGGTCGTTTGGTACATAGTTTATTGAATAAAATCAATAGTACCTGGATGATGGAGAAAATGGAAAAGATGGTCAGCGGACCACACGGAGGACGCTTGGCATACACAAAGCTTGGCTTTAGTACTCCCAAGCGCAATTCTTTTTCCGTTGGTTACTGTTATGAATGCGGTCTTTGGGGACACCATTGATGATCCAGTTTTCAATTTAGGTCAATCCATGTTTTTTTAAGAAAAAAACAGGAAGTCATAAATCAAAATTCACTTTTGTGGCAAAATATTAGCATGTCGGCAACTTTGAATGGCTTGTTTACTTGAATTGGTTTTGTTTTTTTTAGGTTAGGTTTGGGTCTTAGCACTTTACCAGATAGTATTATTACTGAAAATAAATTCACAAACAGCCATCAAATCATTTAGAATATGCACATACGATATGTCTAGCTCATTAACGACCCCCTCCTCCCCTCCTCTCCTCCTCCTATTCTCCTTTTAACTCATTAATATCAGGTTAGCCTCGGCATATTCGTTCTTTTACAATTCTGTTGTTTGAGGAACCAACCCTCAATAAAGACACGTGTTCACTCACTGTGTGCGCACATATCACACAGACATACTCACAGAGATGAATGGTCGTCCCACTTTCCATGCTAGAGTTGATGAGAACGTGTTGCCATCGCTGGCAAAGCTGCCTTTCATCAGTGTCACAGTGGCTGGCACATTCTGTGACTGTTAGAGACCACGGCACCGCCAGAGGACGCTGCTGTCTTTATTTCACGCGCTGATGAGCGTGCGAACCTCTGTACCTGTGAATGGCAGCTCTCCCACGAGACCTCCTCCACTTGAGCTGCTTTGTGTTGCCTGACGAGTGGCGAGCATTATTTATGAGACAGCTAGACAGGTATCACCAGTAGCAAACCTGCAGTATTCAATCATCATTTTATGGCCTGATAGGAGTCGAAGGGTTAAAGCAAATTGTGTGTCTCTCATCCCGCTGAATGGGTGGACAAGCCGATTGCCGCACCAACAAAATAACAACTGAGATGAGCTGGGTTTGTGGGATGTGTGGGAGACAGCTCAGTGCCCTAGCACCGTGATGAAAATTACTTTGTGAGGTGAGTAAACAATGTTTGTGAAGCAGGTACACAATGAGCGATGTACAGTCATGGTGTTGAAAATACTTCCACGAAGTTCTCTTCCCACTTATATCAACATCAGTCACTCTTGGAATCCGATGCCACCGTGTGTGCCGGATGAGGGAGGCTGGCTAAGCAGGAGGACAGGGTTTTTCAGACAGTTTTCAACGATTTGTACTCGTCTGAGTGTAGCACAGCAGATGATTGATGCTTTTGCTGGAAAAGTCGTTCTCTAATTTAGACGCTTGATCAGAAGTTCCGGTAACGATCTCTGGGTGTCATGCGAAGGTCCAAAAGATAATATGCCAGAAGTGAAGCCATCCGTGCCGAAACTGAGTAAAAAGTTATGTGTTCACATAGCAAGTTGTCTAATATTTTTTTTTACTGAAGTAGTTTCATGGCTTGTGTTTAACTTTCTGATCTTTGTAAAAGAACTATAGAACCTTTCATGAAATCGCGCCACAAGTGTGTTTCCGAAACACGTTTTGGTGTTATATAACATTTTTAAACGTTTTCACGGAAAACATGTTACATAGCTTTCTTTTTTTTTTACAAACATGATGTATTCCAACAAGAAAGTCCAATGCATAAAAATGCCTCTAAAACCCTGTAATTTTGTGGAATTTACAGACAAGTTAGAGGGATTTCAGTCTCAAGCACCCAAGCAGTGAGCTGCCGAGGTTTGGGGGGACATGGAGGCTGATCACGTGCCCTCATTTATCACAAGCCACACGGGGAGGGAGGGGCGAGCACGTGCGCACGTGTGGAGGCGATCGCGGGGGTAAACACGGTTGAAAAGAGACAAGTGAGCAGCAATTACCATGATAAATATTGACGACGCCGACGAGAGAATTGCGACTTTGAGGCTGGCTACACGAGACGACTGGCGGGCGAGGTGCCGACAAGTGCATTGTAGATAATCATCGACCGCAGCTTACATCGGCGTAGTTTGTATGTAACGGGTTTGTGTACAGAGATTAATCCCTGTGGTCCTTTTCATGATAGCGAGCTAGCAGAAATAGCTATAGTGTCCCTGTGTTATTGTAAGGGCTTTATATCAAACTTACTATTTATTTAATCGGGTTTTTAGAAGATGAGATTATGTGTATGCTGCCTGATGTTTTCTCGGCCTGGAAGAACAGACACTTCGCAAAAAAGATAAGCTTCGGCAATTACGGTAGCAAGAACTCTCCCATATCTGATATGTGCGTAAGAAAACAAAACAAAAAAACAAATGCGCGGAAACGCACCTAAAGTTTCTGGTAATCACGTGTTTTAAAGTCTTCAAAGTAAACAGGGAATGGAATGACTACGTATGTACATATATCTGACGGAAATAGACGCCGGCCCTGTAGACATGTTGCACAAAGCTGTGTTCTTGATTTAATTTGACTATTGCCATTTTAAAACCATATGTCAGGGGTGAAACGATCTGACCTTATCCGACAGAACTGCGTCATACAGAATACCATGAACTTTGACCTACTGGTGGAAAACACGTTTACAAAATGTCGCTAAGACGGAAACGTGACTGCTGAGATGTGACTGCGAGTGTGTGCTGCACGCCCCCGAGTGTGACTGATTCATCAACTGCCTTATTGGACTTCTGGAACATTCTGCTTTCTGAGACGATCCCACATACATCCATAGTCCCATGCATCTCCATTACAACCAGATGCTTGCAATGTGTCCATCCAATAGACTTACTTCAATAGAAAGCCAGTCAGCTGCGAATGATCAATCTGAGATGCCACACAGTGGGCAGAGCACGGGGTTGGAGCAAAATGTGAATTGTTGCAGCTGCAGAATTCCTGTCACGCTCGGGTGCATGTCACCTGCCTACTTGACAGCTTATTACAGGACCATGCAGCGTGCATCTCTGATCCATTCGCTAACTGACGAAACCAATGCATTTTTCTTTTTTCCCTGTTCGAAAGATAGAAAAGTTTTCTCTTTCAAATCTTTGAGTGAAGTTTTTCAGAGTGTAGCTCACTCTGTCGTGAGATGTGAGATGTGAGATGGGAGATGTGAGATGCGAGATGTGAGATGCGAGGTGGGAGACGGACACAAGCAACATGTCGCTAGTCTTGTGGCCGACATTCTACAGCAGTTCCAGCAGCTGCAGCAGATAGACTTGTGTCTGCTGTCGCTTCCAATTGTTGGTAATGTATCAAGACTAATGGACAGGATACAAATGGTGTGTCACAGACGATGCAAAGATCAGTTTAAACTCTTAAGT
The DNA here is from genome assembly GCF_003073045.1 of Pomacea canaliculata. Lineage (NCBI taxonomy): Eukaryota > Metazoa > Mollusca > Gastropoda > Architaenioglossa > Ampullariidae > Pomacea > Pomacea canaliculata. The sequence goes on along the minus strand of NC_037592.1, from coordinate 18,945,816 downwards.
TCGAGATGACATGTTCAAAATGCTTTTTGTCAACATTTCATGGACTGCACCCTCTCCTTATTTTGCCTATCTCCCTCATATATTCTGTCATTTGAACACAATATGTAAAATCAAATTTATCCAACAAACACTTGATACCGTGTGACAACAATACAATACCGAGTTAAGTGTTATTAAGGAGAGTTGACATTTGATATCCTGATTCAGGGGTTGAAAAGAATGCCCCACAGTAAACTATAGCTGGAGGGAGCAACAGAGTCAGAAAGGATATCCGTCTAAATAAGTTTACATCATCACACGACCATGAGGGGGCTAGACACAACTGTGTTTGCCAGACCTGCCAATGTTTAGATTTAATAATGAAATGGAAGCACTTCCGGAACAGGACCCCTATACTACCTCTATGGACGAGCGCCAGGAATTGCTCTGTCTTCAGCATCCGTAGAAGAGCCTTCACTCTAAGAATACTGCCACCATTTTTTATTTGTCAATGAGATTTTCGGCCAAATAAAATAAGCTCTATCAACTCCTTTGGATTAGAACTGATTATATGCCATCTCTAATTGTGGACAAAAAAATCCGTAGGAAACAAATCTGTGAGGTGACATATTTATTTATGTATACTGCTTGTTTTGCGCATAATACAGAACACGAAGGATAAAGGAATAGATTGCTTCTGTCAAAGAATTTATGCAGGAGTAACATCGTTAAATGCAAAGAATTAAATGAAAGAGTTACAACTCTGGTTTATAATAATAAGTATTCTTTAAAAAAGCAATATGTTGCACGAACATTTGTCATACTCAATCATTTGGACTAAGTATTAACATATTTAAAATCCTGCTTGACCATGCAACCATTTGACTTCCTACAGCGTGAAGAACTTACACAAGGAACAAGTGGCTGTAGGATAGAGAAATATGCAAATTTCAATCGTGAAAGAGGAAGTGGGCATCAAGCACAAAATAGGACAGGCTGCAAGCAAAGAAAAGTAGTCCAGGATTCGTGAAGCACCACTGGCTGCTCTAAGCCAGACCGGAAGTCCCTCTTCTCAGCCCATCTCTCGTGAATATCTTAGTTTCCCAGTTCATTAACAGTGCAGCCCCTGCCGTCTCCCACTCCTTCTGCGGGAGGACATAAACTGGACCATGGGAACACTTTTATTAGGTACTGTCTGCGTAAAAAAGCAGTTTTCAACGATTCAACGATTTTCTCAGTTTCTTCCATTATTACATTTGAGACTATTTTATCTTTTTCCTTGCTGAAATATGCAAAAAGGAGCGTACATGTCTAAAAAAAGGCTACTCAGACATTACTATTAGATAAAATAAGCTTCATGGAGGTAACAAAAACTAAAAGGATGGATTACCTATGTGATTTCTGTATTATGTGGGTTTACGCAGAAAGAATAAATATAATCACAGTGTTCAGTGTTCTCTAAAGGACTTTACAAATATAAATAAACGCTTGAGCAAGTAGGGTGAAGTTTGCTATAGAGAGAGATATATATGGCGTTAAATATATATATATATCTGTGGTGTTAAAATTTTACCCAGCTTAGTCCAAAGTCGCCCTTGTTTTGTCTGGCAATAGATAATACTGAAGACCTAAAACCTTCGGTGACAGAACTCGAAGTGCTCCGCATTTATTTTCGGAAATAAATAATGTTCGGAAATATTCTTCTTACGAAGTGTTTTTCCTCTTTATCAAAAACGTTTTTCGTCAGAAAGTTTCACTCGATAGGTCACACAAACATAAACTCTGAAACAAAAATGTCTTTCTTATTTGAGTTACACAGTTGTTTTATGTAAGCCATTAAAAAGCCGACATTGTACTTTATGTTCAACGGATTAAAACCATTTATAGAACCTTGTAAGGGTCCTAACTTAGTTAACGTTCTGTTAGAATATGGGAATTGTTTTACCCCTAGAATAGCAATAGTCCAAAAATATGAAAACAAAAGTAATGGGAATGGCAGACATGACAGACAGACAATTATTTCTCACAACATTCACTTGACACTGTTCGTATGAAGAACCTTCTACACAAGACTCCGAAAAAGCTCTGGCAGTGTCGAAATAAACAGAAGGCAAGGAAGACCGATGAACTGGAGTCCCTGGGGAGACTGCACACCAGACAACACAAAATGAAATGTGGCCTGCAGCTGAAAGCACGAGCGGCGAGTGGAGGAGGGCAGGACGAGCATCTCACGTGTTGCAGCAACGCATTAGTCGCCAGCGGCTGCTGCAGCCATCACCACAGCCATGCTGCGCCGGCGCTAAAAGCTTTCCGAACTCACTGCGCTTCTGTTTAGTCAGGTCTCCATGTAATATACTTGTACATGTATCAGCCTTTCACAAGGGAAGTCACTGTCCAGGAAAAACAAGAATGAGGAAGAAACAGCAGAAAAGACAAAGTCAACATGACACTTACAAACGAGGGAGAAAAAACCTCTCATGTTTTGCATCTATTAAAAAGCCTTGGTCATTAGATACAGAAACTTGAAGAACAGAAGAAAAGTCAGCATTATGAAACAATAAATATTAAAAAAGACAGAAAACATCAAATTCAGCAGTTATACTTGTATTATGATGTTGTCTTTAGCCCGCCAGGTAGATAAACTTAAAAAAATGTAAGGAACTAGAATGAAGAAATAGAAATCGAAAATTGATTAAGAATAACCATAATACAGTGGAACCTCGGTTAACGAACTTAATCCGTTCTGGAAAGCTGTTCGTTATCCGAAATGTTCGTTATCCGAAACAATTTTTTCCATAAGAAATAGAGGAAATAGATTTAATTGGTTCCCAGCCCCTGTTGACTCGCTAATATTTGAAAGTTACAGGCTATATAGGTATTTGTTTAATGAGAACAGTTATAATGCAATATAACTGTAGTTAAATAAACATAAAAACATTAACGAAAGCATTTAAACATCAGAAAACTCGCCGTTTTGACGGCGTGGGTGGAAGCAGGTGTGGGGAGGAAGGGATGGAATTACTGCTTTGATTCCCCTCCATGAGCACACGTGACATTATAAAATCGGGGCGGACTTCCCTTTTCTTTAACTTTGAGGTTAAAGGAAAAAACTTGTCCAGTGTCTGTTCCTTTTTTGTAAAACTATTCAACAATACGACATCACATATCCGACAGACATGCCACCTTCATACTTTGAAATCATTTTCTTTTTCAATTCATTTGTTGGCCGCTTCCTTGTCATTACCTCACTACTATTAATTGCTCTTAATCTTCTTTGGAGCCATGATTGAGGATTGTCTTATTAAAATAAAGCACAAAAATCACTAAATAAGAAGAATGCGCATAGAAAAGGAACGACTGATCGTAACTTTGTCTCGAGCGTGAATGATGACATGCTGGTCGGTCACGTGTGGTTCACGTGGCTGTTCGTTATCCGAAATTTTGTTCGCTATCCGAGACAAACTTTCAACGAAATTTTTGTTCGTTAACCGAAATGTTCGCTATCCGAGGCGTTCGCTAACCGAGGTTCCACTGTAATTGACAGCAGTATATGCTATTAGTGGGACACTCAAAAGCTTAGGATCTAGTCCAAAGCCACTATATATTTCATTTCAAAGGGAGAAGTTTTTAGTTTCCAGAAAAACTTCAAGGAGCATTTGATAAGACAAAGACAAAAGGACAAGATTTGCATGAAAAGATTGACTTAGAAACAAGAATAAAATGCCATAGGACACTAGGTACAAAGGCGACTTATAAGAGTGAGAGGGAGGTGACACAAGGAGGAGGGCGGCAGTCTGAAGGATGTCAGTGTTGCTGCTGTCGTCTATTGTATGACACACACGTCAAGGGAAAAGCAAGTTTTTATTTTGTTATTAAAATATCATTACTTCCCTTGCCGCATCGTTTCTCCGATATCAAATCTAGTTGAAATTTTCAGAAAAAGTAAGATTTATTTTCCTCAACAAAATTTTTAAAGATGAGATGAAATGGAGTTTTAATTTATTCCTGTTTATCTTGCACACCTGTTTGGTATCTTCATTTTATTTGCAAAGGTAGCTTACCTCTCAGTGTTGGTCTTTTTACTTAATTAAAAAAATGCAAGTCACATGAAAATGCTTGTTATAGTTGATTATCTAATGACTTAACAAAGCTCGTTGTAAACATCATTTGGTGTTGTAAAGTTAACGTATAGTACACGTCACCTTTTACCTTCAGTTAATACACAACCTCATTAAGCAAAACCAATGCTGTTAAGGACAAAAAAAAAAAGTAAATTCAGTTCATGAAAGCTTACAGGCTGCAAAAATGATCCACTCACTGACTTCATCGCTCTAAACTACTTTTAGTATCTATCCGGATTGTCATGCAGTAGCTGTCCTCCAAGGAAAGGACACACCGCCGTAACGGTATTCAGGACGACAGGAGCAAGCAAACCGTGATGCACACGCATGGCAAGCCAGAGCCAGAAAAATGAGATGCTAGCGGTGGCTGGCAGTTTGTAGATATGAAGAATCGCCAAACAGTCTACACTGGTGAAGATGATTGTAGTGTATGTCAGAACCTTTAAACACGCATGGAAACTCAGATACTACATGTCACAGTATTGCTTTTTGTACTTTTTTGTGAATGGCATAGAAACTGAATTTTTCGATATGGTAAGAACCTACGAGAAAATGTTTGCAGTAAGGTTGTTGAGTGCCAAGATGCCCTGAGCAGCAGGTCACACATTTTCACTCGTTATAAAACGATTCCCTCGATATTACTGCCAACACAGTTGAAGAGTTATTGGTCTTATCTGAAAAACAGGATGAGCTTGTCCTTGAATCTCTCTCTCTCACACAAGCAAACAGAGAGACACTAAAAACAGACAAAAGAGAGAACCAATGGCAGACTACAAAAAGGCGGGAGACAGAGATAATAAAGTGCCAGAAAGATAAAAAGAGGCTTTACAGCCGACATCGTATCTGCGTGCGACGAATGCAAGAACACACACACACTACTGCGTGAACAGAGAACACGACCACGGACATAAAAGTTTTTAGTGTAAAAGCTGCTGCTGAATAACCTTTATAAGACTAGAAACCTGTCTGGGTTGTAGACTGGTGCTGGTGGGCGCCATTTGTCTGGTCCTCAATGCGCTTTGGTGTCCCTGAGCCTCATGCGGGGTTGTGACAGCGAGAACATAAGCCTCCGCCGACCTCGCCAGCCTCAAGGTTTGGGCCAACCTTTCTGTCTAAATGGCGCAACACCCAAATGAGCCACTCTGGTAGAGTAAACTGAATGTTTATGAACAAATTATGCCTATTTAAATTTTGGGTTTACGTGTATTTACTAAACAGACATGTAGTATATCAAATCAATCAATCAATCAATCAATCAATCTAATAAAAAAATCAGAACTTTCTCTAATTTTATCTGTTGAAATTCTCATTTTGGAGGCCATAACAACCTAAACATCAATAATGCTGTGTCGGTAAGACTGCAGACGGAAACTTCAGTCAAAATGGAAATCAATTTCTGTCTCCACGCACACATGGAAATAAAATTGTGTGTATTTCAGAAACCACTGCACACAGTTTCATCACGAACTAGTATTACTCGACTGCTGGCAGACGATTTTTTTTTTCATTTAAATACTAAAACGAGGCTGGTGTATACAAAGCTTCCGGTTTAGTCACATTTATTGTTAAGGCTCGCCGAGACTAACAGCGGAGAACTTCACAACAGGCTAAGCGTTGGTCTCGGCAGACAGACAGCAGTCCACCTATACACATCCATGGTAGCGAATCACGGAGTAAAAATTTGTAGTAAAATTTGCAATCAAAATGTGACTTTTTGTGAAAATATTTTATTGCAGTAGGGGTTAGGAAATAGTGGCATGGCAGGTCAAACGCAGCATGGCACAACAAAAACGCATGACGCAGTCATGACAACAGACAGCAACAAGACACGCATCCCAGTCGCAAGTGTACTAGCATCCCCTCACTCTATCCACTCCTTCCATTATCCACCAGAAAACGTGATAGAAACAGAAATATAAATCTCACATTTCATTCGAAACAAGACCTTGACATGCATTCATGGCTAGACGAAACCATTGTCTTTGACAAATCCTTTTGAGATTTTTTCCTAATCAACCTATATAAAATCAGTCACCATAATATGTGGTAATGGAAATGAGATCGAATTACGTAAACAGGATACAATCCCTTTTTTTTTGTTTACAGAAATTTCTTAGGAAGCCTTAGGAAACCCATTATTTCTGTTTGTTTGCCGAGACAGTTCACGAAAGCCATCCATTAGACGTCTAAACTAACTCCACGGCAATTTGAAACATAATTCACTGTCGTACAACGGATAAGGGGTTGTTTAAAACATTCACTTTACATCACTGGCTCTCACATTGCTCCGCCTCTTTGTCGGACTGTGTAATTATTGAAAACATGCTCACACGATGTCTATAAATCTCACCGACATGCAATACCGGGAAGACAAGGTCTGCAAGTAGGGCAGCCAACCAGTCGAGAGATCACACATGATGACAGAGGGATTCTGTAAGTTAAAGGTCTAGTGGGGTACAGTGTATATTATAATGATTTACTAAAGCTCAGTTCAAGATATTATTTGACACAAAAAGTCACCATGCACAGCGAGGTTATAATCATGAACATGATACTCATTGATGAAAGTTTTGACAACGCTGTCTTGACCTCTGTGTTGTTGACATTCATAGCCTGCTAATCTTAATAGGCATGTATCACTACAAAGGAAAGGAGATATATTCACTCAGATTTTCAGGAAATAGTATTTTGTACTGAGGTGTGTTCAATCACTAGACAAATACACAACCCGTTAGAAAGTCGAGACCTTTGCCACTGCTTGGTAAGGAACATATTCAAAGCAAAACTACAATGTAAGGCATCCCCAGCTATCAAGTGCACGAATCATTTTTCTTGTGACGATAAGTTTTGATAAACAGCCAAAAGAAAGCTTTTATATATATAAAAAATCTTAGAAAATGTTCTGTGTACTTTAATAATAATGTTGTGTCAAATATGAGAAAACCGATTTAAAATGTTTTGTTACATGAACCTTTCAGACTCACCGACCTTAGTGAGACAGTGTCGTCTGTACATGTCACAACTACGAAACCCAGAGGACCCTAAGAGCAATAAACTGTAAGTGGTTAAGGTAACCCCTCTTTCAACCGCCTTTTACCTCCATGATAAATCTACCCATCAAGTACCCGTCATAGGTTGGTGGGTAGAGAGTTACCCGGTCAGAACGCGCATCGAATTCGCGACTGGAGTCGACCCCAGAAGACAGGTTGTTTGACTGTCAATGAAACGAAGTGAATTATTGAACTGCACTTGGAGCTTAGAAACTTCGGTAATTAAATGCAGTTTAAGTATTAGACTACGCCGACATGTTTGGTTTTAGTGATTTTAAGTCTTCATGGATCACAGTAGGTCGGCTTGTACATAAAATTACCACTCAAAGTAGTGTATATATATATATTTAGGTTTTTTTTATTTGCTTTCAGGATTTACTGTAAATTCTAGAGTTTATGCTGTCAGTATGACTTGTAGTCGGAAGCTGCAGTCACTCTGCACTCGTAAAGATACTGATACAATGTGCATGGCTTTCTTAGTTAATGTTTTTTATATAATATTCTGTCACGGCTGCTGGTTCATATTGGATGCCAGAGTGATTTATGTATTTACTGTGGAACTTGCAATCAATGTGGTTTTGTGGAAGACACTATTTTTATCCTTCCCTTATTCTTTTTTCATATTCCTTCCGCTGCGTTTCCTCCCCTCCTCTGCATTGAACAAGAAAATAATCCCCCCGTTCGTCCAGACGCTTCCACAAAGTGAGCCGTGACTTTCTCGCTGCAAGAATAATTAGGGATGTCGAACCTTGCGGAAAAAGAAAAAGAAACTCTTTGCTGTAAAATTTACTCGCCTCTTTCATCCGATTGCACGGAAGAAAAAAAATGTGTCTTGGGTGTCGGTTTTTCTGCGGTTAATATCCAACTCGCAGACTTGCAGATGCTTCTCTGATTTCTCATTGACGCCAGCTGTGGGCGAATCGTCTGTCTGACGGTGTGAGGAGGGCGAGCAGCAGAAAGGAAACGAGGAGGAAGCTGTCAGCAGGCCTGGCATCAACCTCTAGCAAGAGTTTAGGGAGGCATCCGCAGCTGCTTATTAGGCGCTGAATCTCCACCGCTGTTCTCTCTTTGCAAACGGAAATTCAAAAATTAGCATCAACGGTCCGTTGCATTTCACAGTGCTCCTGACAAGGCGTTGTCCACGACCGCATTCAATATACTCAATCGCTTTGTTTCAAAACTTGCATTCTAGAGGATCTGACGAAAGTGAAAGAGAAATGTTGCGGTTCTTATCGAAAACAAAAATTTCTGGAGCATATGATTTCAGCATGAGGTCAGATTCAAGACACATACTGGACTTTAAAGGAAGAAAACGGTCATCACATGCGCAGTAATCTTAACTGGAAGTAGGATTATACTGGTAGATAACAGTTTTGTCTGCTCTGTCCTTTCTTGGGAACCATATAAACAAAACATCAATATTTCACTTCGTTTTCTACAAGTTTCCACAAATTAAACTACATGAAATATATATATATTGTGTGTTTTGTAGCTTTCGGATATTTGAAAAATCATGCTAAAGAGGGACTGATTTTCTGATTCACTGTATTATGCAAACAATTGGAACCCTTGCAGTCAACTAAAAATCCAGTGTTAATATTAGTGTTGTGTGGCACCAGCTCCCTTGTGATCAAACCTGGTCTATTCCCTGTTTCATGTTTTAACAACTCAGGACACACAACCAGGCTGAAATGTTTGGCCGATGATGAGAGCACCAACAGTCTTGGAGATGAAAACATCAGTCATCTACTGATGATTTTGTGACTCAATCTTCTCGCATTATCGCTGTCCTCAAAGGCCACACAACAACATCATCGTCTTTTATCGTGGGAAAAGACATTGGCTGCGTTTGCCAATGTAGGCAAAAAAAAAAAAAAAAACTAAGACAGGAAACAGGTGCTTTCCCCATCATACCTTCTGTTTTATCAGTTTTCTTGAACATCTGGTTGAACAGAATTTTTCCTTCCGTCCCACCTGCTTTTTTGAACGAACATAAAACAGATACACAAACCAGTAAACAGGAAGAGAAAGAAATATGCATTTATATACTCTCATGTATGTTTACATACTGAACTAGTATCTGGACACTATCTACACATTTATTAAACGTTACAATGACGGAAAGAAAGTTGTAGCTGTTGCCTCTCTGTATCGCTGTGGATAGGAAGGGAAGGGTGGGAGCCCGAGGATGGGGAAGCCTACCAGACGATTATCTCCACTGGCATTTAGCTGGCACACCACCACCACGGACCTCGCCGTTTGTTGTTGTCGCCGTGCACATCTCGTCGTTTGTCACTGTCTGGGTGCAAAATGAATGTGGCGGAGCGCGAGGCCCAAGCAGCAGTTGTCTACAGGCAGCACTGGCCCCGCACTGTAGATGCTTTTGTCTGTGCCATTCATTACTCGTGCAGCTAGATTACTTCTACCCGGCGAGGGCGATGGTAGTCACGGAAAAGTGAAGCGAGTAAATTGCCAAAGATCGTGACTTAAATTATGCATGGTGCGCGCGCTCAGCCTCTCGTGCCGTCATTCGCCCTCTCATTCCATCTCTCTCTTCTCTCGCTCGCTCCTCCGCCCCCTTACTTCTTACAGATGTGTCAAGTGTAATCACAAGGAGAACTTTATGTTTAGAGGCTGCAATGATACTTTCATATTTGTTATACGATAATACAGTCGGAAGGCGATAATTTCACGGTACTTGGAGGCATCTTAAGATCCCACAACCAGTATTTAGAATATATCATGAAATTGAGTATATATTCTTACTATTTACTATGTATAATGAAAGAAAATGTACGTTCCTATTCGCTATATATTCTGAAAATGAGTGTACATTACTGATACCCTCTATATATCATGAAAGCGAGTGTAGATCCTTGCTACTTACTCTATATCCTACTGTTTCCTACACATTCTGACAGTGAATGTACATTCCTGTTGCTCAGTAAGAGGACCTTTAACTGTTTTTCTAATTTTCTTTCTGAAATATGTTAAAATTAACTTTACTTCCTTGAGCTGCTTGTAAAGACGACCTCGCTTGTGTTAACGTAACATTAAGTGTGTACATTATTTACACATTACTTACAACATTCTTCGCTACGATTTTGTGTTACCATAATTCATATCTTTCTCGAACATTCTCTTAAGTTATGTTAGGTCTGTAAGATTTTCTGCAAAGATACAATCATGATGTAGGCAAACACCACAGCATTGATGTACATCATCAGCAGGACTCTCTGACCTTTGGTCTCCAGCACTGAGACTAATCGAGCGTCTGGGTCACACACAAGAACAATCACAATGGAGAGAGCTTTGTTGGCAGCAGCAATCTGCTCGGCTGTGACAGTGTTAGAAGTACAAAACGACTTATTCTACAAAATGAGCACCTAGTTTTTTGTTCCTAAAGTTTAAAAAGGTCAGGGGACTTGGCCTGTATGTCCTGGAAATTAAAAGCCAGCAAAAAGCAAAGGAAAGGTCGAAGCTGTCATGCTGTTTTCTTTCTCATCTGCAGGCTTTCCTTAAGCGATCTCCTTGGGGTACTTCTGAGACTCTTGAAATGCAGAGACTTATTTGTATTTAAGACGCTTCTGTCTGAAATTCCTAGAGCTTATTTAATTCTACTATGGAATTGGGTTTTTTTTTTCCATGAAATTCCTGATGGCAAGGATGCAGGTGATTCATTAAAAGCAGCTGTTACATCTCGCCATGAGCAGCAACAGGAGTAAGGTTTCATCCCTTTTTATTTGTCAAGATAAATATTATTTATGAATCTCCTTGGGTTGTCTACAAAAATGGACAGTTGACTTGGCTAAGTTACTAAAGCGGTCACAATAGTGCAGAATATGATCTCTGATGGCGGGTGTAGCTGTTATCGGCGAGCCAGAATCATTTACGATTAGTCGTAAACTCTTTCTACAAAAATGAGAGAAGATGAGTATCTCACTGCGGGTCCTAGAGGCTGGCAGACGGTCGATGGGGACGGCCAATGGGTAGGGGGGGTGGGGTAGATATGACATAGCTAGCAGGTCCTGACCTACCCTCTCTGTGTGGTGTTCACCCTAACAACTTGTGACTGCCGGGCCATAGCACGCGCTGCACGCGCTAAGTCATCTGGACTGCCCTGATTAGATAGCCGTCTACAGTTCTGGCACAAATGTCACATTACTACTTTATTACAATGTTATAAGTTCAGATTATGTACTGAGAAAGTGGTAATTTTGAAGAGATGGCCTAGCACATGTAAAATAACATTAGCAAACGATTTATTGCGAAATCACACAGAGCAGTTTAGGTGATAATAGTGTCCGTTGCTGCAACTTGCTGTGGGAGTCTGGTCTAACTGTATTATAACTTTGTATTCTAACGAGGATTTAGTTGTAGAAAGGTTCTATCTGATTGATACAGCACATTAATAATATGTATGGATTGTCTATGACCCAAACTGCAGTAATAAGAGAAAGACGTGAAGATGCCTGATAAACCCTAAAAAAAGACTGCATCCACGATACATCAACGAAACACACACACAAATCAGTATGAATATATTTTAAAGAATATATTTTGTCAAATACTTTTCGAGTTACATTTGTCAGTCAGTTTGGTCAAAAAAAAACCCAACAACTAATAAATGATAAGTTTCTGAGAGTTTTTAACTTTCACGGAGTAATAACTACATACAAAACTTCTGTCTAGTATCTACTGCTTGACCTTTTCCCGTTGCGTCTACAAAGAAAAAAAGGAATTTGAAAAAATATAGGTCAAATAAAAAAACTACTATATATCTTGTATCTACTTATTGTTATCATAAAAATGCAGTATACATCGGCGAGCTCAAGAGCCCAGAAAGAGTTAGGGACTTGAAAGAAAGGGACACAGAAGGAGATCCTAAAGGTCTTCAGTCAGTGTCAAATGGGTCTTTATTTGTCCATCTCTAAAAGCTGGGCACAAGGTAGACGTAGTCAATAGCGACTTCAACGGGACTATTGACAATTACTTGTAATGCTTTTGACCGCATTAGGTGGGAGGCTGGGAGGCTGGGAGGCTGGGAGGCTGGGAGTTAACCAAGGTTTCCTTTCGGACCTCTATGTACAGTGTACACTTCTCGCTTACAGAGCAGCGGCGACTAGCAGACGATGGCGAGGGATCATCGATATGTTTACACAAAGCCTGATTTAGGGTCTTAGTACTTTCTTCCAGTAATTCTGAGCTGAAGTAACGGGTACTTGATGACATATTACACAACCACTGCTCTAAGTTATACAGTTTGTTTCTTTATTATGTTTGTTTTCAGAAATCGAGAAACCGTAAATAAGGTTTTAAGATGGATAAAATAGTTTAAACCATCTACTGAAACAACTCAAAGATTGACAACTCTCTCTCTCTCCTTTTCTCATCTTTGTGTATCAGCCTATATCAGTGACATATGAAAGAAATACAAAAGATGGCAGCCTAAAATGTACAGAAAAATCCGATTTCAAATTTGCTGCTTGAAGCGTCGAAATCATTTTAGATGATGACATATCTCCAGGTAAACCATTACACTCAAGTATGAAGGAATAAAGCTGTGCAAACATTGGACTAAAGACTGCTGTGTTGTTGTCGTGTTCTACATGTTTAGAAATACTCGTGTTCAAGTGGTTGTCAGCCAAACTTCCGTCAACAAACAACAACATCAATCGTATTATCATTCATCATCTCGCCATTACTTGCCTTGGTTCATACATTTCTTGCTTTTTTCAGCACTTGTGTTTTTACTAACAAAATTCGGTAGAAAGTGAGAAAATCAGTGTAAAAAAATCAGTTAACTGTGATTAGTTACTTTCATTACTCACTGTCACCAGAGATGTGCGGGGGAGACTGGGCAGAACCAGCTGCCCTCCTCCTCAACCACTCGACAGGTGAAAGGTCGTGAACTGACCTCAGTTGAACTGAAGCATCTGCATTATTCACCGTCAGCCATGATGTGGGAGGGAGGCTGGACAGACTCATCTTAACGACTAGACAGCTAAACTGAGGCTTTTGCAAGCGAATTGGAGGCGACTGGTGAACAGGAGGAACGCCGCAGTAGGTTTCTAAGTCGTCGTAGTGCTCGGCGATGTGTTCAAATCTCGTCTCAGCTATCCATCAGGTCTGCTTATGTTTAAATACTTATCAGTTTTTCATAGAAAACGTTTCCTTTTAATTTAAAATATATAAAGTACAACTCAAAAACAGTGAAACTAAAGTTATTCATATAAACCTTTTTGAGTGAATTCATGTTGGTCACAAAAGCTTCTGAGTTCTTCAGATAGACTTTTATAAAAGCAAAGACGAGTCGATACAATTTACATTTGGAAATTGTAAAAGATTACTCAAAGATTATTACAGTAAACGTTTCATTAAAAAAAAAGAAAAACAAATTGCGCGCGTACCTGTGTGCGTTTGGGGGTTAGAATGCACATTATTTTCGAGACTACGTAATTACAAAGAAAATTACTAAAGCAAATTATTTGTGCGAACCTCGAGAACCGTATTTTTAATGCCGTGGAGGTATTCGCGGACAAAGGAGCCTGACTGCACACAGGCTCTATGGGCATGAGCCAGAGTTTAAAACACTCGAGATGATTGTGGACCGGTGTAAGTACGAGAGAAATAGTTTTATGGAAATGCCCTGCCTGGACCGGCACTCTCTGCAAGCAGAAAGGATGGATTTATCGAACTACCGCCCCCGGGCAAATGTTTGAGCAGAGCTGTAGAGCAGGCGGGCCCCCCCGCCATGTCCGCTTGAGAGAGGGCCCGGGCGCAGACGACGAGAGCCTGGGCCGGGGCTGGAGGGCGTTTGGCCGTGGGCTTTCTCCACTCGTCCTTATTCTTTGCTTTTCCTCTCAGCGGCCTAGCGGAATTACGCCGTGCCTCCATCGAAGATTGAAGACGGGTGATCCCGCGCCCGTTAGGATGTAGCGGAACTGCCTAAGTAGCCCCAAGAGGAGCTGACTACTAAAGGCTGTATCGACAGGCACCTCCTGATCACTTGTGCCCCGTCAGCCGCATGGCCACGACGCCTAGCGTGACAGGGAGGGACAGGGAGGAAGATAGACAACGATGGTGTGATGGAAGAAGACGAGGGACGCAGGGAGGGGGATGGAGGAAGAGAGGACTAGTGAGAGAGACGGAAATAGAGAAGATAGACCAGTTACGTCCGTGTCAAAGCTGATTTGCATGACAGTCATAACTCAGCTTATTTCTTCTCAAATTCCAGTGTATCTCTTTCTTGACGGAAGTGATGTCTGGGACAAAATCCCATAACGTTTTTTTGATTAGTACTTTTTCTCCGATTTCTGACTTGCATAAACTTGTTTTGACCTCCTCACTGAAAGTTCTCTGTCGCCAGCTTTGTCCACACACGCATACAGCTTGACAAATCAAGCGGACAGAGAAGTCCACTCACAAGTTCCTCATCCCAGTGGACCTGACTTGCAGTCTGCTATTTGGCTCGTACATGACCGCATCCACTGTCAACAATATTTTCTCTCTTCGTGCAGACAGCGAGAGCAAGAACTAAGAAATTACAAAGAATTACAAAAGTACTCCCGTAGCTATGGCTGTAACACGTTCATAAAAGAGTGCAGGGCAAAAGGAAACAACTATTCACAATATTTGCATCTGTAACAAAGAAAATAAATAAGTGTAAACAAAGTTTGCTATTATTAGTATTACTTAATTCATGTCGTTGTCTTAAAAATCTGCATGCCTTCAAATAAAATCAAGGCTGCAGTGAGAACACCAAACTTCTCCACACATCTCCACCATTCTGAGACATGGCTGCCCATTTACGACCACCACGAAAAGAGAGAAAGAGACAAAGAGAAAGATAAAGAAGCGAGTAAATACTGGAAAGGAAAATAAAGATTCCACGATTTTTTTATAGGGACATTGAATGTTGGATTGGATGTAACATGGTCAGCCTCGACATTTGCGTGTCTTTGTCTTGCCGGACAGAAAGATTAAGTTAGATAAAGCAGTAATATCAGTCAGATATGCATTCCATATATAGAGATAGTAACAATTTCAGGGAAACGAGGATTCCAATACCTTAAGCCCAAAAGGTGATGATACAAAGTGGAGAGTGCGTGTCACCTACACAACAGAAGACAAGGAACAAGGGAGTTAAGTCGAGAGTTCAAAGATCATTACTTCGTGGACAGACATGCGCAGAGGGCGCTGACAGCACGTAGCGAGAGGACAGCGATGGCAAGCAATGTAAACAACATGAATGGAGGGCACGTTTAGGGCAGATAAAGTCTCGCTCAATGCATCTCTTTAAATTCACGGGAAATGAGACGGCGGAGATCGAGGCAATGCAACGTGCCGGCAACGTCGTCTGCACGAGTCGGAAACCCCACCGACTTCCCCCCTTCCTTTCCCAGTGGAAACCATTGCCCACCACACTCACCTACCCCCCTCTTCTCCTGTACATCCGAGTTTAACAATGCACACGACCTTTTCATGTACACATAGCCGAGATTGATTCTTTAGAAAACCCGAAAAAATAAAATAAAAGGAGGAAAAAACTCGTGTGTCAGACATGTTGCGCTCGTCCAGGGTAAGGGAGTTAACCATTCACAAGCTTGACAGTAATCTGACCTGCAGACCTTACGCTGCGGACAGGCCTAATACGCTAGAAAGATTGGTGAGGTGAAAAAGATGTGAACCCTGCAGATGGGATGACGATCATGTCGATGAGGACTCCTACGCGACAAAGATTCTCCGTTTCCAGCATCGATCTGCGCGCGGCGCCGGAAATAGCATTGTGTCCCCACTTACTGCCAGCTCCTGTTGGCACCGCGTCTTCCCCGTAAAACAAGTGAGCACGCAAGTCGCCCATCACACCATTACGCCAGTGGGAGAAGAGGGGAGAGAATTAACTCCTAAATGAAGCCACGGGGCGACTGCCTAACGTCAAAAAAGAAGGGTTAACTGCCCCGATGTCCTCTGGTGTTAAGAGTTCTCTACCCTGACCTTCATGCACCTCCATATTCGTTCGCGCGTGCGGCTGTCAGTTTTTCCCCCAAGTCTATGCATCCCGGTGGTGGGGGGAGGGTTCTTTTATTGTTGTCATTGGTTTCAAGGAGAACGTGCAAAAGTCCATTATTTCAAAGTTCTTGTCTGTTGTGGCGGAACAAACATTATTTTAAAACGCAGTCAAGCGCGAAACATGTTCTAATTCATAAGTGAGCTTCTCATTATTTATGTATGATCACCTGGCTTTAAAGACATTAGAGAGAAATATAAAGAGCACAAAATCTACGTTTCCCTCGAGAAATTTCTGCTATGGAATACAGAAGCATATGCATCAATAATGCATTGGTTTTACACGCATCAACACTGCCGTCATACGGGAGGTTATAGTGCAGAAAAAGGAAGAAAGACCTTAATGTTTCTTCTGGGTGTAATATGTCTCGGTCTCGAAGCATTGCCTTCAATAATTTCGCAGAAACACATTACTCTTAGCGAGGAAAAATAGTTTCAGTGCCTTCCAACAGTCATCAATGAACTACGTGTTGCCTTCTCTGAATTCCTTTAAATCAACACAGGGAACACTGCCCCTGGCAAGATATAGACTGGAGACAAACAGAAGTAATTGTTAGGATCAGCAGCACAGAATAGCTTCTCACCAGGGTCTCCTCCCGCCTTGCACTTTACTTTCAAGACGGAGGGAAGGTTAGGGGGGTGTGGGCGGTAACGAAGTCAGTTGACGAACCTCTTCTCGCAAACAGGAAAGTCGGCCTCAGGTTCATGTACTCTTGTTAGCAAAAGTGATGTTCGAGAAGCTTCCGTTGCTGTCCAACCTTTTCAGCATTACTAGTTTGAACACTGTGTGTAGAGCATCGCGCTGGGAGGCAAGCCAGTTGTTTTCATTATGGCGAGTACAGGGGACATATTTTCACCCTAACAACGTTTAACGGCTTTAACGAGATCCCAGTGTATGTCTGTTGTATAAATAATCCGTAGGTCGACATGACATGACAAACAATTCACTAGAGACACTTAAGCTGACATTTATTTGCGTCTCGCCGACTAGAGTCAACAATTAAGCTGGTGCTATGTCTCTGCCACCCTGTAATCACATCTCCGATATAGTGAATACTAAGCACACATCGGAATACAATCGGATTATGTATAATAGGTCGAGTTCAGTGTTCCAGCTTTCTAAGTGATAGATTTACTGCTCACTATGAACCTTACAAACATGTCAGCGTTTTGCAGTGTATACAACACCTTTCCAAAAATATCCTATGCAATTGTATCATCATTATCATCATCAACCTCCTCCTCCTTCTCATCATCATCATCACATCAACCTCCTCCTCCTCATCATCATCATCATCATCATCATCATCAATCCCTTTCATTTTTACTGGAAACATCCCAGAGGACAAAGCACTCAGCCATTTGCACGTGAGGGTGTCGCGCTTCTGTATCATAATCAGTGTGCCCATGTTTATTGCTGCACACCTCTGGATGTTAGAGAGATTAATTAAACCTGTTATCAACTCCAGTCGACAGGGAAACATTGGGAACTTCGGGTGGCACAGCAGCTGTCGCCCTCGGTGTCAGGTGGTCCCACAAGTCCCACAATCCCACTCCTAACTCTTCTCAGTCCCTGATACCGCGCGTCTCCGACTGTAATAAAGATGCACTCGTCCTGCACTGCATTTTGTTTCCATCTAGACAATAGTTTATTGCCTTCCATTTGATAAGTATTTCATGTTGTGTTTGAAACAAGAACTAATCACGAACATTTGTAAATAAGAGTTTTCATTTCTGATATTTTATGAAGACTTTCATTGAATAAAAAATGTTTGGGGTAAACTATACTACTCCGGTTTTCTCTATTTAATGTCTATGGAGGAACCCACGAGGACGATCATAACTGCATAATAATAGCATTTCTATTTCTAGAAAATGCTATCACAATGCGTGTTTTATATAGAAATATAAACTTGTTGCACGAAAGAAGGTAAAATGCTTTCATAAATATCCACTAGTTGGACATTTCTACTGTCAATATTTTATTTTCTTGGTCTATAATGTTTCGCACAAATCCTCAAACTAATCTCAGCCCCATCACGATGTTAGCACGACACAAGAAGAAAAACAAAAAGAAATGGAAGAGAAGTGGTCATCCCATGGTAATTACACCATTACGATGCAGATTTGTTTCAGTCTCTCGCACAATGATCGCAGTTTTCCTAGAAAGGAAGTTTTAGTTTGTTCAAGTGTCTGACGATGTTGCTGGTGTTGTTGTGGTGGTTCACTGTAAATGTGAAGCTTTTTGGTAGATAAAAACTGTGTGAGCTAGAAGTTTTTGCAAAAAAAGAAATGTGTTCTTGCGGTTTTAAACAGAGGGCAAACAAAACGACACATACTGCAACAATGCACGAAATATATAGATAGAAATATCTATATACAAATACATATACATAGACATATGCATACAAAAAGCAAAAGCGTCTTTCATTGATGTCTTAGAAATCTTGGACTGGACTCACTGGCGTTTGGTACTATGAAAAACGAGAAGTCTGTGAATAATCTTTTTCTAAGTTCAAAGGGGATTAGGTCACCTTGTATGTCAGTCACTTACTGTCCACTTGTTCACTCAGATCCAAAGCTCATTCACCAACTGTGAACACTAACAGTGAATGAGGTCCAAGCGATATCATTAGCTGTGAAGGTTAGTTTCCACACTTAGTAATCTTACACTTCCCTTACTTTCAGTCAGAGACTAGCAGACAGGGTAATGACTAGATTGGGCTTCACGAGAGCAGTCACCTGCACTGTGAGCCCTTTCTCCTGCCAACCCTGGTATACAGCAGACACCAAAAATGGAAAGCAACTGATAAACTGTGATGGTCGGACAAAGGTCAGCGCCCTATAAACTTGCCTGCTCCAGACAGCAATGCGGCTAGAAGGGAATTTTTGTGTTGATTTTTAGAAAATCACTTCAGTGAGTAACCAAGTCTTCTAATTATAGGATGCTGCCTTCTCCCTCTGCTTAGTGTTATTCCTTGTCTGTTGTCTCTTATCTGTCTGTTATCTATGTGTTCTTTCTTCTGTCCTCTTATATCTATAGTCTGTCTGCTGTCTTATCTCTCTGTAAGAATCATAACAAATAAAGCAAACCGTTTGACTAGTTAAGCTAGTAAAGGAGAACATATTGAGACTGATGGCTAACTGTGGCTACCTACACTGGTGTGGAAACCCTTAGTTGGCTTTTCCATGTCATGAGAGATGAACACAAAGTAAAAGGTGGGTGTTGTACAGAGACGAGGCGGGTGGACAGTGTGTGGAAAGGACAGCAGCATCATGAAGTCATGTATTAAAGCTTTGAACGCAGTTGCTGAAGGAAGTTTTGCCTTTTTATTTTTTTTGAGGAGAGACTAACATTGACTGCTATTCCTAAGCAGCTACTGCCGTTAGTGAAGGTCTGAGAAATCAGAAAAACGACATTTACACCCGGTTTATGCTTCTTTCGAGGTGATGTGGTCCTCGGTTAAAAGAAAAGTGATTCCCAGAATGCACCGGCGAGTGTCTGGCACGCTATCTGCACTTCTCCGAGTTCGTGATGTTGCTAGAGGCCGAGTGGCGGTGGGTTCAGACATCGCAGAAAGACATCATATCCTAAAGGCCTCCGTCCCTTCTTCCAGTCTAGCTACAGCCGTGTCCGGGGCTCAGGGCAGATGAAATCTGGACGAACAAAAACCTCATATCTTGCTCTCAGATGCCACAAACAGCGACGAGGTTGAACGCCCACCGCCCATGGATAGTTTCCCCTTTGGTGCCTCTCCACAAAAGAGTGCATAAATACTCACAGGCTTTTGAAGACGGACCAAGCAGACTTGAGTTCGTGCACAGACCTCGTCCTGTTTTACTTGCTTCATTCTCTAGGGCGTCACCAAGCTTGAATGAAAATTGAGCGGTAGCTCTCATCCGGCCTCATGGCAAGGTTTTTAATTAGAGCGCGTGTGTGTCTGTACGAGAGTGTGTGCCTGTGTGTGTGTGTCTGTACGAGTGTGTGCCTGTGTGTGTGACTGTACGAGTGTGTGCCTGTGTGTGTGTGTACGAGTGTGTGCCTGTGTGTGTGTCTGTACGAGTGTGTTCCTGTGTGTGTGTGTGTGTGATTTTCAGTTTTAAGAGTGGGTGATTGAGAGTTCGATTGTGTGTACGTGTGTCTGCTAATGTACAATTGTACTTGTGTCTGTGCAAGGGTGTACACATGAATGTGTGCGTATGTCTGTGCGTGTATGAGTGTGCATATCTCGGAGTGTGTGTATTATCTATATATTTATGTGCATGTGTTTGTGCCTATATATTGCGATTTGCTCCTTACATCTACCCCGCCATAAAATTATAAAATTTCTTATAAATAAACATTTTACTTAAATATTAGTCTCATCGATATGTTGTCACACCGCCAAATATCTGTGCCACGTCAGATTTTGTAGTTTCTCACAATTTCTACCTGAAACCTGTGAAACATTGGTAAACACTAAGCATTAGAGGACACACAAGCAAGCTGTTTATACAGGGAGATGGACACGATTGCCTGTAAGGTGCTGAAACCCAAATCAGAATAACACACAGTTGCATGTTGTGCCGCAGCGCTCGTCAGGAACGAGGCTCAAAGACCACGAGGAGGATAATCGATAATACCTTATCGATGAGCGGCAAAGAGCAACGAGCTCACAAACACCACAGCAATTCAAGACAAACAGGTTGTGTTGCATCAGGTGCTGTCGAATCTTATTATCTGAATTAATAATGATGATGGTGATGTTGATATTTTCTTATTTATGGTATTTGCAAGCAAAACAATAAATCATATTTACCAAATGAGATCTTGGATAAAAATCCATCTACCTGCAACTTTAGGGAGTGTGGCAAAAAAGGTCAACCGACATTGAAAGGTGATACTGGTGTTAAGAAAGTGTGAGAAGTGTGCGGTAGTAATGAAGGGTTTACCGTGACACCGACAATAATTAAGGTTACAGAAAAGTAGTCTTAGCTTTCTTCTCCCCCTCTTTTTTTCCCTATTAATTCTTTCTTTCCTTCCGTCTAAGGAAAAGAACACGGTGACATGCAAGGAGACTATACAGCCAGGAATATTCCAGATGTTCAATTATTGTAACTGAAATGTCATTCATACAAGAAGCCAACGGAAATTAAAAAGAACAACCACAAAAATGATGATGACAATCCCTATTGTAGGTGGGAGAGATTTTGTGAAGCAGTATCTTTGTCATGACATCCTGTAAATATAAAATATTAACATGTAAAAACAGCTTTAGTGATGACCATAATGATTCCCTGAAGTTCCCGAAGTCCACCGGCCGGTAGAAACATCAGTGCCTTAAAGACTCAGTCTGTCAGGCCATTGTCACGCCACCACCACTGTCACGACCTGCCCTGGCACGGCACAGTAGGCTTCTTCATAACATCATTTGCAAACACAGAAAACTCTTCGTCACAAAAGTCAATAGCTATAGAACTGGGTGATGTAGAGCCCTCATAGGGCTTGCTTAAGTGGAACTACTAATATCAAGGGTCGCTCAGTCTTCCCTGTCGTGTCCTTGCACTGGATGCATGAGAAGGTAAGAGACCTTGGTGCACTGAGCCTGCTGCTCTTTGCAAGGATGTTTTTGTCAAGATAGTCATTTTGAACAGGAAGATCATCAATGTACTGAAGTTAATGTGAAGGTAGACTACTACACATTCACTGTAGGGGGCAAAGCTTACAAGGACCTTTTCCTTTAATGCACTGTTCACCAAACATTGAGTTAAATATTTAGACAAAGGTGAGTGAAGCAAATAAGTAGCTATTCCTTGGTCAGTTGACTACTATATACTGATGCTGTCAAAAAAGACATACAAGAAATTCGAATACATGATAAAAGTCTGTTCGTTGTGATCTTTGCATTTGCATGACAGTTACCCACGAATCTCCAATACTTTGAAAAGGAAACTACTACTGCTACTACTTATTCCTATTACTATTATTATTATTACTATTATTATTTACTTAAAGTATCTTGCATAGTTGTGGTCATGAACGCTCACGGCACAAAAGCTAATGATGTTAATGATCTAACGATGACAGGCAAACACTCTGTCATGTGGCCTCCGCTGCATTCCTGCAAACATTAAGCACGATCATGACGAGGAAGCAGATTTCCCAGGAGGTTGCCTATAAAATCTCCACAAATATATAAAAAATATTCTGCAGCGAAAACCGCAATTGTTTGATAATTTTACACTATTTATAAAAGCCATCGCGAAGTTTTTGTTTTTGTTTATGTTTGTGTCCATTTCTAAAGTAGACCCACTAGCGGACGGTGCGCCTCACGCTCGTGTTTTCACACATCGGTGAATCGTGACACAGCATTCACAAGTGCTGAAGATGTTTGTAGAGAGCAGCGTTTTCTTGTTTCCACTGTTGGTTTTCCCTAAGCCTTGTTTGCCAAAGAAAAGCCCTCTTATCGCATGCTTGGGTGCCAAATGCTGATTGCCGGGTGCCGGTGTATAGGGCTGCTTACTCAATAAGATTGACTGTAGCGGCCGCCGTGCGCAAGGACCACCTTTGAACAAAACGGAGGATAATGGCCGGAGGCAAGTGGAGATCCTTTCCTTTGTGCGCAAGTTGTTGGCCAATATTATACCTTTATCTCGTAGTATGCCACTATCTGCAGGGTCGGTCGGCCTTTCACATTTTGCGGGAAAATTGTGAGGCAGAGAAAGTGCGTGCTACAGAATGCGCGTGCATATTCCTCTCCTCGTGCGTGTGCTTTGGGAGCTGAGAAGAAAGGGGAAAATGTGGACTAGAGGGATTAAGGGAGGGAAGAGAAATGAATTCTTTTTAAAGAATGAGATAAGAAATTTAGATCGCACGTGCAGGAGGGATTGCAGCAGATGATGCCTACGCTCGCACACATACGTCACGCACACGCTGCACGTGCGAGGGTCCGAGGGCCGAGGGGGGATGGCGGGAGGGACTCTGGGATCGGCTTCTGTCCTCTCTGACACGTTCTGCAGTGTGGCGTGTGCAGTCAACCATTTCTTCTGGCATGCTAACTCGCATATGGCTCCAAATCCTTTTGAATAGAGCATAGAAACATGTCGTGCGGTATCTTTCATTGAAAAGTTTGAGTTTAAAATGCTGACGGCTTGAATGTAAGGCACATCTGTGTGTAGCCGAAACAATAATCAGTAAATAAAGCTAACCTCATGATGTGCAATACAATCACAATGTCAACGAAACCTCATGATGTGCTATGCAATGACAATGACAATGACAATGAAACCTCACGATGTGATATATGGCAGTATCAGACACCTTAATCCACAATCACAATATCCAAGAATTAACACCAAAGCTAGTGTTTTAAGGCCAAAGAACAATTAGAATACACAAATAATACAAACTACACTACAATGTATTATTCCTGTAGTGTCTGGGCTCACCATGACTGTAGGTGCAGGAAAGAGAAGTAAAATGCGCACAATGCGAACACGCAAATTTCTCACTTAAAAACAATCCTGTAAATTAAGTGAGAGCAAAAATTCAGTGAGACAGTGGCACGAAAATGTTACACAGAGTTTGTTTCTTCAGTAGGTTCTCTTCATCTCTTTTATTTCCACTCCCTCTACTTCGCCACCTCATTAGAGCCATATTTTCTCTACTTCAGTGCTTTACACAATTTTTTTGTTTGTTTGTTTTTCGCCACAACAGCTCTCACTAACCGCTGCCGCTTTCCTGTCACACGGTCACACATTAAAACCAAGCGCAATGCTTTCTTTCCTGAAAGCCGGATGTTTCTTTTCAATTCTCCGTCAGATCCTTTGTATGAGAGTGGATCTCATCTCTTCCTCCCTTCCCTTTTTAAAAAAAAAATGTAGTTAAAGGAAAAGAAATCTCCTGCAAGTATTGCAAGATAACGAGTAGTGCTTACATCATGGGCACAGGGTGTCCCCCAAGACGAAATGTTTGTGTTTGCATCTCCTTTTCTCTCTTTCTCCTTTTTCAGTTTCAGCTCAAGAGAAGGTGCAGCGCTTCCTATTCGCAAAGCAACTTTTCGAAGACGGATCGAGTATTTGCACTCTTCTAGTCAACAGAGACAGAGAAGACAGAGAAACAGCTAGCACAAGTGTGGTAGAGTGGTCTCCCCCGTTTCCCACATACAGAAAGAAAGAGAGAGAAGAGGATGAAGAAAAAAAAAGGAGCAGGGGAGGTTGCAAACTTACAGCCTCATGAAGCATTACAGCCCTGACGGATAACACTTTTTTCTGTCGTCAGTGATCTCTTCTTCAGCTGTATTTTCCGGGAATCGATTGGAAAAAATTACATTTCTGTAGCAATTTCTTCATTTAAGACTGAAAAACTGGGCTGGACTGGACTGTCACCAGTGACATCACATCTCATGTCCATTTACCGGTTAGACCGTTGCCTTGCCTTGTGTACATAAGTGTAACATCTTTTGGTTTTTAAATAACTCTAACGTCTTTCATACGTCCAGCTACTTGCCTCCCACTTCCTTTTACTGTTCTAATATTGCTTGAAGGGTTCTTTGGAAAAGAACAAGGACATCACCTATATAGTTCTCTCCTTCTGCTTCACTATCACGGTTTTCCGAGAAGCATTTTGAGGGAAAACAATAACTAGTATCTGTTCCGACCTATGACCTGCACTGGGTGTGGACAGGAGGACTTGCAGCCTCGCTTTCTGTTTTTCAGCTGGATGGATGAAGCTGGGATTGACTGCTGGTTTCATATATTTCATCATCCAATTAATCATTCTATGGACGTTTTAATGTTGTCCGTGCATATGTTCTTATTATTATGTCTCTGTACTTTATTATTATTTCTCTCGACTGCGAAGGGGAAGTCTGCATATACTGTTTTTATTACATTGGCATTTGTTTTTTATTTACGGCTCATTGAGTCTGCTTCATAGTAGAAAATAATCTGACATTTCAGCTAATTAGTCTTGAGTTAAGTACATGTCTTTAGACACTGCAGTTTGCTGAGCAGGACAGCACGTGGAGACAGTGAGCGTTGGCAAGCCACGTGTCTCCTGCCCTGAAGCTGCTTTGTTGCCGAGGCCAGACTCCGGTGTTCAGACAGCCGTTACACAAGTGAACGCTGTTTGTTAAGGGTTACAGCACACACACCAGTATTTTTTTTACCGAATTCGTGGACGAGTTATCGGCACGCAGGCTACACACGAAGAAGCTACGACTGTTTTGTGTAAACACCAACTTGGACTAGGATGGCAAAGCAAGGGGTGCAGGCAACCACTGCGTCCATTGCCAGATGAATTTTGTTATCTCTCCCAGGCGACCAAGTTAAGGCTGCCTCACACAGCTCAATTCAATTAAATGAAATAATGAAGAACAGCCATAGCCTGGCCTATTGTGAGGGCAGGAGAGAGACTCTGTCAGGGGAAATTCTCGTCTTTATAGAAGTTCCAAAAGAGTGTCAAGAGAAAAGCATATTTTTGTAGGAGACTGGTTTGGACAAACTGATGTAACCGAGCAAGTCGAGCGGTGGAAAGTAATCGTTACTGTTATCCAACCACAGGCACGAAGACCAAGATGTCAAAAGATGGACTGACAGAGACATCTGCCATTTAACATCAGGAGTAAAGATTTCGGTAAAGTTAGTGAGAGTAACTCACTACTCGGCAAGATGATACAGGGGAGGTCTGAGGGTGATATTTAAAGTGGCAAATCAATGTCCAGTTTGTCTCGTTACTAACAACAATATTCAGCTGCCTGTCGCTTAGTTCAGAATGAGACTTCTTGAGCATGATAAGACCGATTTCTCAGTTCTTATTCTTGTTATTTGGTTCCTCTTTGCGTTTTCTGTGTTTGATTTTATTCTTCGTTAGTACCGTTGCTTATGCTTTCGTAGTTTATATGTTATTTGTTTGTTTTCCTGTCCCTCGTGTGCTGTCCATGTTTCGTTCTTGTTCGTAAGCTCTAGAAGCATGCTCCTTAAGAGAGTAAGTACTTCAAAAATTGTGTATTTATGATTATTCTTCTTCTTCAAAACCCTTCGAAAAAGCGTTGAGAGACTCATTGTAATGGAATCATTTTTAAGAACTTTAGCCAAACGCAGACGACTTTAAACTTCATATTGAAGAGCACAATAAACTGTGCAACTCGGTTACAATTTCCTTGATGGCAACAATGATGACTAAGTAGGAGAGACATATCAAGAGCCCTTTGATAATAATCCTTCTCTCTCTCCCCTTTGTTATCTTCCCTCATCGCTGCTCTTGATTTGAATTCCTTGGTCATCTCTGGAATTCATCGGCACACACAGACAGATAAGAAATATATTTCATCGCCCAGGCCACATTTACATAGTCACAGCTAGAAGTTCTCAATACAAATGGCTGGGCATACCCTGAGGAAATCTATTATTCTCACTCACAGGTAACCAGTACAAACAGAAACATTAAGGCAATGTATGGATGCCCGAGGGAAATATAATATTTCAATTATGCTCGTAGTCATTGATCTGTCTGACAACATTTATCTTGTTAAATGTCTTCTAAGAGCGTAACACCAGTCACAGGAGACACTTTTGTTTAGCGATCCTGAGCCTAGTAGGTCTTTGAAAGATGTCTGCTTTGTTTCAATTCACTTTAGGAAAGACTGACCGACGGAAGACCCAACGGAAAGCTGTATTTTCCTGAAAAAAACTTGTATTAATCCTTTTGTTGCTTGAAGTAATTCTGATTGTTTTTACAAGGCTTAGCATTCCTAGGAAGACCATAAACATCACAGAAAAACAGTCACTATCAGGGCAGCGAAGGGAGCTTGTAGTAGTGCCAGTAGTCTCTGAACACCAGGCACTGAATGTAAACATGACATGATATGACATGATATGACTAGGGACCATCTCCATCGCACAGAGACTCGTATGAGAAAAGACACAGCACTAATAAAACTGTGGATGAGCCCCCTAGTAATGCTCTCCGTCACATACTTTGTACAACTAATCCTGTGGGACACGGGGGACTTCAGACAGGCCACGAGTGAAAGATTATCTTGTGTCAGGTGGCGACCACCTCCTGCTATGATTTCAGTCGCTGAATCCTCCAGCCTCTGGGCATCGAAGGTGTTGTAAAACTGCAGGGCAAACTTCTCCTGGATACTGATTGCGTGTGTGTGTGTGCGTGTGTGTGTGTGCGTGTGTGTTCGTGTGTGTGTGGGGAGCGCAAATGTTTACCAGTATGCAGTGTGAATGATGAGCTCTATATGTGACTGGTAGCCGTGATGATGGAATGTGATTTTGTGCACTCACGCAGATTCTCGTGTAATTGAGAGTGAAAACTATCTCCATAGTGACCACTCGTCTACGTCCCACGTATTCCCGATTGCTGTTATCGTATACAGACAACATAAAACACAAGGACTAACCGACTGGAGGGAAACCCAGCGGGACTATTACCGACACCCTGACTAGTGCCACAATGAGGTGTTCTGTCAAGCTAAGGACATGCGATGAAGCGGTTTCACGCTGACCACACAACCTTACAATCCAATAAGCAATGAGAGAAGTTAACAAGCCATCTAGATACAAATAAACAAACAGCAACATGACAGAAATGTCCACTAAAGAACATCGCTCCAAACCTTCCTTTTAGCCAACAAACCAATCATCCTCTCGACAAACCAAGTGGTCTTCCTTGAACATATATCACAATATTGCTTTGTAAACAACTATATTGTGACCTCCTTGTCAAACGGACTTCCTGAAAGGATATTATATCAAGTCGATTGAAGTATGGGAAGAAAAGAGCCTTTAGAAACTTTTAGAGACTGTATGCATACTTTGATTAGATTACCACTTCATCGTCTCAAGTGGGTTTTACCTGACATGACATAAATATTTGAACAACATGCGCCATCCTTTCTTATGTTTTGTCTTCTTACTTGCCGTTGCGGCTGCAGCCTGCGTGCGGCACCAAAAAGAAAAGGTTGGGTGGTGTCCAGGAGCCCTGCCTCCGCAACTGATCGATCAACTCACGCCTCTTGCAATCTCGCGGCATGATTCTTCATGTCCTTCCCAAGAAATCATTGAACACTTTCCAGAAATTCGTTGATGAGAAGAAATGCAACATGCTAAGATAGTTCGATCATCACTTACCAGAAAATTTGGCAAAAAAAGAAGATAGAAAAAAACATCGCAGAATTTCACTTTTTGGAAAGAAAAATAAAGAGTCAGACTATTCTGGTTTGGTCTCATTTTCGAAGCAAACAAGAAAATCCAAAAAAAAGGGAATAGGGCACAGAGACAGTTTCTTCCCCTTTGCAGACTTACTTTCAGTCACCTTGACCGTATGTCTTGCGAGTCGAATTAAATCAGTTCGATGATCAACATTCCTCGCCATATATAGCCAGGATTCATTTATGATGTCTTCGGCAAACATGAGAGAAGTTTCATTTTCCTGAAGCATTTCAAGAAAACTAGGCTCGAGGGTGGGAAGAGCCAGACTGGCGTTTGAATCTTGTCGACATATGGTGTGAATCTCCAAATAGTTCAGGGCACTTTCAGAAGGATGGCGAGGCTGCAGAGACAGGCGGGCATCTCCTGGGCAGATTGTGGCGACCCCTGGACGCAGTGGGTCAGTGATACATGAGCGAAGTTTGAGATTGCAAGCTTACGTTTCATCAGACTCTCGTTTGAACTTGTCCGTTTCCCAGGCATTCTTACCACATCAATCTTTCTGGAGCCAAATGTGGCGAAAGGAATCTTTAACGCTCATTTGAAGCTGTACTGTAGAAAAAGTGAGATACAAACGGCCTGCGATGTATGTGTTTTGTAATTCTTTAGTGTTTTACGAGAGGTGGATGACACATAGAACTATACCCCCTCACAAACAGTTATGGGCCAGTTGCAGTTCTGGAGCGTGAAATGTAAATTAAAGCCTGTAAAGTATTGTGATAAATTGGAAACTGTGAAGTGTTGTTGCACAACCTCACATCTTTTACTGCTTTTGTAAGACCGTGTCTCACAATGCTTTTAAAACAGCGGGAAGATCACAGAAAATAAACTGAAAAGGCAACTGACTCAAATGTTCCTTTGCACAGAGTGGGCATTATGCACATACAAGTCATTGGTAGTATGAGTATCGGTCACCGGCTGTACAGAAGAAGGTTATTTAAAAGGAATGAAATCAAGACTTAGGCAAAAGATGCCCTCAACGAGACATTTGGCTTAGTAGATTGTGCCCGGATTCTAGTTTGGCCCGAAGACAGCATATCCAGAACAGAAGCATAATGTGGGTTATTATCGCCATTCTCTTGGTCAGTGACTGTTAAAACGATTTCAGATGTTTGGCAGCACTGAACAAAGCCTGCTGTTCGGAACGACCTGAATGACGAGACACAGGACGACCTGTTCAAAAGGTTGATAGATTTTTGCAACAGAACCGTCACTGCAAAACACCTGAGCGAAGAACTGAGAATGAAACCACATATTAAGGTCGGCCAGGAGAGCATCCGACACCACCTGCACCACCGCTTAACAGAACTGCGAATGCCACTGACACTCCACAAGGGTCGTGAGTAGGGTGTAGAGGTCATCAAGGAGGCGGTAGAGCAGTGCCTGACGAGTCCCGCCTCACTCTGGTCCACCAATGACCCAGACAACAAGTGTAGCGGCGCCCAGGAGAACGATTTATCGATGTTGACGTTAAAGAGCACGTCCGCCATGGCAACGGCTCTCTGATGGTCTGGACAGGGATCCGTCTTCATGGCAGATCCCCTCTCTTCATTTCGCTGGAGGTGCTCTGATGGCATCCGAACAGACACGGTGAAGCCTCTCATCTCGCCAGCTTTACAGATCATGGGTCAAGGTTCAATGTTGCAAGATGGCGGGTGACCGACTTCTTTACTGGCCATCACGGTTGCCTGTTTTGGATCCAGTCGACGCGAGGGCATCCTGAAAGGTCGTGCGTTCAGTCCAGCCACTCACGGCGATGAGCACGACCCAGCTGCAGCTGCAGTCGAAGTGACTAGTGGACACTTGTTTAGTCTGTGTGAGTAAGATACACTGAATGTGTGGCGAGTAATTCTTACACACGCTGTCTGTGTCAAAGTGCACTGACTTTTCCTGTGTTAGGCAAGATGTTAACCCGCATCCTGTAAAGAAACTGGTTAACAAATAAAATGAATCTAGCCCTTTAAAACGATGAAATGTAAATTTTCTACAACACGAACAGACATACTTGTTGCGGTTCATTTTTGTGAGTTATTTTTAACTCCTTACCTTTCGGAGTAGGTTACATTTTTTTATATCCACTCCCTTAAGCTGATATTTTAAAATGTGCCTTTGACTCTGTTAATAGAACAGAATAGTCTGTAAAAAATAATTGACATGTCAGAGTGTATCATGCCCTGAGAGGGATGTGCACCTCAGTCTGTGCACTTGCATGTGCATGCTCCACTTGCTTCAAATCAAACGCCTTCTTCTATTCCTTAGGCCAAAGGTCAGAGATCATAGAAGAAAATCAGTGCAAGAAGTTCTGAGCCTTTCTTTCAAGATGCTGGTCTCTTCGTCATCAACAAAGTTGTTTTTTTCACAAAACTGGTCTTGCCGCCAGACAGCCTGCAGACGGAGACACGGGGACTGTTCTGGTGACTGCCTGAAGAGGGGTTGCTGTGTATACTTAGTGCCAAGAAATTTCCCTAGGGGAGAGACTCCCTGCGTTCACCACAGGAATCCAAGTTTCTCAAAATCAGCTCAGTGCTCCAAAAAGAGCTTCCTCCGCAAAATGATGCTTTTTATGTGGCACCGCGGCAGATTGAATCGTTCTTTGAAACCGAATAATGCAACTTTGGGTGTCCTTCACATTCTCTTCAAATGGGAAAGACAAGTCTTTGAAAGAGTAAGAGCGAATCAGGGATGTTCAGACTGTCACTCGTGGACTACATGTTGAAGTTTTACTTTTGGAAAGGACTGACATTAATGTGTTGCGAAACTTTGCATTCATACCCTGAAGTTGAACACAAAGATTCACATCAAGAATAAAATTAAAGTTTTTTAATTGGAGTGTTGCTTAATTTATCGCTGTATGCTAAGCACGCCATTGTCTGGTCATGCAGTATCACGTGCTTTTTCCCAATTTCACGAGCTTTTACCCACGATGAGATAGTCTCAGGGTTAGGTCACAATATGTCTTTCAAACTCGCAAAACTGTGTAAGTGTTATGTAATTTTCTTGTGATTTTTCTGCCTTAAAAGCTGTGGGTTTTACAACTTTTAATATTGCTGGCTAAAGTATCCTACCCAATAAAGAAAGAATAAAAATATAGCAGCTGAAAACTATTATGAGGTGATTACTTAAGAGTCTGTGGCAAGATATGCAGCTGAATGATACTGCATTGTATTGGCTTTTATTCAGACCTTCGCTTTCTGATCATCGATTTCAGACAGACCCCAATAGACCTTTCATGTCTATGATTTAGGGTGGTGGAGCAGTGTCGTAAATATGTTGATTCTATGGCAATATTTTCCGCCTGATGACGCCCGTTGTACAGTGGAGGCACAAAGCCCACGACACAGCCTCAAAACCTCTTTGTAAGCTCGTCACGCAGCTTCTAGAGAGGTCACACGCTCCAGACGAACGTCGTCTCACGAGAGCGAGCAAGCTGATGTCCGGCGTTCAAACACGTGCGTTCAGCCTCAGGAAGTATTTCTAATCATTAGTAAATCTCGCATTATCAGGTATTCAAAGTAAAAATGTGCATTTCGTTTTTTTATTATTATTAATTGAGGGGATGGGATATGGGAAAAGTCGGAATTCCCCAAGTTGTTCTTCAGTGAGGGTCAGTGTTCCTCGTGTACTTAAAATTCAGCCACAGGTGTTGCAACAATATCGTCATCCGCACCCAGAGCACTTGGCGCCTGGTCACGTGAGAGTGTGGAGGAACGTCAGACCGGCAGAGCTGGAAGGAGGCGAAGAATTGTAATTACGTACCGCGATTAAAATGGAGGGCAGACGACAGCTGCTGAGCCCAGCAGACGTGTTCGTAGACGACACCCGGCTAACGAGACTATCATCTGCAAGGTGCAGAAGAGCTGTTGCACTTGCCTGAATTCAATTTCTGCGGAGGAGAGCTACTGTAGGCGCTGCTTTAATCCAAGGGAGGTGAGCAATGATCGATGCTTGATTATAGCCCCAACCTCTGAACGCCCAAGTGAATTTGGCCAATTAAGCTCTGTAAAGAGATTTGTTCTTTGGAAAGGCCACTGAAGTGCAGCGTACATCCGCTTTATCCCTGCCACCCCAGTCTTTACAAGGTGCCGGTTGTTTGGATCTGTATATTTCAGAGTATACAGGCTTGTGTACAGTAGTCTGTGTGGTCAGTGTTGCAGGAAAATAACAAGTAACTGTCTGGTCACTTTCGTTGGTAAAGCATGTACAACTGAGTACGTTTTTGTTGTTGTTGCTTATGGAGGCAAGTAACAGTCTTTTAAGGAATGACTAATTGGGCGTCGACGGTTACAAGCTGTCCTCGCGAAAATATCTGTCTACATGAATACCAGATGACGGAAGGGTTGATAATAAAATATTTATAATGACGTGTGATTGGGAGGAGAGGGGGGGGGAGTCAAGTTGTTTTTTCGTCACAGTAACAACAGGCAAACAGAAGATTATTTGGCCTGATCATCAGTCACAACAGCGAAAATGTGAGCAAGGAAAGAGCTTTTAGATAACTCCTGTAGTATGAGGATAGCAGCCCTGAGCAAGATAAATATTTAGTGTAAACTTCCGAGATAAAAAAGACTCCTCTCTGTCCATCTTATCTGCTATAGGCAATTAAGTTGTTAATGATTTTCTTTTTGTTTTTACTTTTTTTTTTTTGCTTAAAAAAATGGATAGAGACATTTTCATGTGACTTAGTTTAAAGTTCAAGGAAATAAGAATTTCCCAACCAAAACTTTTCACTGGCATAGCATTAATGATGAAATTAGACTTGTTATAAAGCAGCGATTAGTCACAGTTTCCTGCTGTTGTGTGTCTTCAGAAAGGAAAGGTTGGTGCCTCACTTTGAGCCAGAAACTAAGGCTGTTAGACTATGAGACTGGTTAAATACATGATACAAATCAATTCCTCAGTAATTCTGGTCACTTGATGGTTCTTGAATCTCTAATTAACAAGCATGAACATTTATGTCTCATAACACATTTCTGCCAAAAGTAATCTTACCGGAAGTATACAATTACTATCAAGACATATTAAAATTTTTATCCAACGTGAACTTTTGAGAAGAGACTGCACATGGCAGTGCTATGGGGTCTGCGACATGCCAGCTTCCCCGTCACACGCGGCGGCCATCGCCCATAAATACAACTCTCTTTAAAATAGCTTTTGGCAACTTAATCCCAAGACGGCCATGTTTATGTAGGGCTGACTGAGCCTTTAACCTTTGAAGATCATGTACTCCGTGGATGAACGGACTGCAGAATGTTTTTCTGCCACGCAATGAGTCTAGTGATCTTAGCATTTCCCATGTGGCCAGGCGGGGAAGTGAACTTCAGTTCAACGTAGGCAAAGTTGAGTTTTTACATTAGTCAATGATGGCACCCGATAGCAAGCTAATCAAGCGAGACTTTCACTCCTCATACATCACCAGAGTGTTTCTTTCTCTAATGGCCGTCGTAGAACTTTAAAAAAGACAGCATATGCCCCAGGAAACAATTTACCACAGATTAAAATTTATTCTGATTAATTTAACAGATTTCAGCTTACAGAAAAAAATGTTCATGCTCTCTCTGAAGCTGCACATCATGGAATCGCAGAATTACTGTAATAACGTGTAGTTAATCCTTATGTTTACGATTGTGATAGCATGTTGGTCCTGTTTATTTATGACTGTAGTAATATACAGTTAATACTGTATATTTATGGACATTATTGTCGTTACCTATGTGAACATGCCAAGCTAGGGAATGTATACAAACGAGCCTACCTCTCCCAAGCACGGAGAGAGAGAGAATGAAGCATGGGAGGAAACACGCAATCACACGAGGTGACACACAGGAGGCTGGAGTGCCAAGAGAATCTACAAGCAATTCCTTTTGCACATGCGATTGAAAATCCCCGGCCCCCTTCAAACCTGGCGGACAAGTTTATCGACCTCTGCTGAGATCAATATTTCGAACGGGATGCACCCAGAAATTAGCAGAAATTTCAGGAATAGCTTCCGTGTAATGTCAAACCAAGAAAGAGAAGATGGATGGGGCGTTGATAGTTGTCTTTGCTTCAGGGTGGCTTAACCTACTTATTCACAGTTTTAAGAGGAGACTGTGGAGTAAAGTGAGGAGGTTGTTAGTAACCTTGACAACAACTACCTATTCTGTCAGTCATGCAGTGTATTTCTGTAAATCCTTGTTCCACTCTTCCTGCTTAGTTGACATGATGAAAGGAGGTCACTTATGACTATTTGACAAACAAAGACCGACTAATCCAGAAGGATCTGAAGATAAAGTAGAAAATAATCAGAACACATAAGAAAGCTCTTCGGAAAAAAGAAATCGTAATATAAGACTGATCAGCTGATTTTGTGGAAGCATCCAGAAAAAAAATTCAGATCCTATTTTCTTGACCTCACAATGGCACATCGCAGAATAATGACTGACAGGTTGACCAACATGGTATCCTCCAATAACAGACAGAGTGGCGTCTCTTGGAGCAAAGCCCCTGTTTCAAATGAATTTATGTAAACTGTGAAGAAACTAGACTTTTCCCTGAAGTGTTTATGCAAAGAGCATATTTACAATTCTGGTTCATATCATCGTGCAGATTTATATGGCAGAAATTCATTTTCATATCTTCAATGTTCTAAAATTATAAAAATTGCAAATGTTATTAATATTCGAGATAAAAAAGCAGTGATGCCAGGCAGCGATTTTATCATGTGGTATAATGTGCATATAAGAAGAGCAAAAGCCTTGCCTAAATCTGAGATGCAGACACGTTCTGCTGGACTCAAGTCTTTCCCATCAATTGCCATCTTCCCTTTTCTTCGTTTTCTTCAAGCAGGGACAAATAGTTGGGCTGCCTTTTCGAAAAGCTTGCCATTTGAAGAGCGTGATTTCGTTTCTCTGATGAAGGATAGAAAGGAAACTGGTTTTCCTCAAAAACGAAGGACGGTCAAAGATCTCTTTCCTTCAGCTCTCTCACTCCTTCCCTCCCTTACCTACTAATACACGTTTTCTCCCCTTCGCCCCTTTTTAACCAGCTCGCTTCTGTAGCTGCTGTGTGCATTTACATTCATTTCAAGCCCCATCGTAGATCCTGGAGCCAGTAATTGAAAGAAGCAGTTACTGGCCTGCTTTAGACAAGAGGAAAATAACGCATGCGCCAAGTAAACTGAAGTTAGATTGGTTCCTGGGAGGGACAATGTATGCGCCATCAGGGCGAGGGACATCTAAAATTGGTCGACTTAAGTGTCCACATGCAGCATCCTCATCGAAATGAACGAGCTCTAGAGGGCTGTTTGAGGGATGAGGGAAGAAACAAAAAACAGAAACAAACTAATGAACACCTTACATTAATTCCACTCTGCGTTCTTTTATGTCTCTTTTACTCATAGAACTAAAAAAGAAGATTAATCTGACATACTTTGTTTTGATTATGCTATCTTATTTGCTGTCACAACAAGTAAGTAGTCACTTAGAATTGCTTGTCTTCGGTCTCACCAATACTGAGGAAGCAAGTACTCGGAACTCTACAAGTATGCACACAAGCATTACTAGCATTATGAAAATATGCATCTTGACCTTCTACACAGGAAAAGATTATTAAAAACATATGAATCAAATAATAAGAAATCCGGTTGGCGAAATATCTAGTTCTTAGACCGACTGATTTACACACTGACTTATCAAGCCAACCTTATTTAAGATATTCTCATAAAGGGAAGGGTAATACTAAAATCCAGATGCATCATTATGGTTACTAAAGCTAAAGTACACATAAATACCAACCAGAAATTACTGGTCACATCTGTAGCGATATTTCGAGCACAAAGTTCATATGCGCGAGGTTCAGGCTGTATCACAGAGAGAGAGATAGAGGAAGTTTATGACTTTCGCTGACAGCCAGAAAGAGGAGAGCAGAGAAGCAGAATGAAATGTAACAAATCTTTATATTTGACACCTTGAGCTTTTTGCGCCCATAGTCTGTCTTTGTTTGCCAGCCACGCCTTCAACCGTCTGCAAACACTTGCGGCGAGAAAACAGTTCCAATACACTGCACTCCT
The DNA here is from genome assembly GCF_003073045.1 of Pomacea canaliculata. Taxonomy (NCBI): domain Eukaryota; kingdom Metazoa; phylum Mollusca; class Gastropoda; order Architaenioglossa; family Ampullariidae; genus Pomacea; species Pomacea canaliculata. Next base: position 18,909,349 of record NC_037592.1, on the reverse strand, counting down.
GTGGCAATCGGTTCAGGTTCGACTCCACCGCAGCTGCAGACTTTCCTTCTGTCTGTACTTCCATCCGCCTCTCTGTGCATGTGAGTGTATGTGAATGAGTGTATGTGTGCCTGTGTGTGTGTGTGTGGAGAGAAAGAAAGTTGAGGTATGCACGTGCAGACATAAGTTTGAGAAGCAGCAAATTACAAACACAATAAAGGCGCAGTAGCAACAAGCTGCTCGATGCCACCAGCTACCGTTAATTAGTAGAGAAATGTGAACGTTCAAATAGTATGGTACGTGACCTCTAAGATTTTCTTAATTAAATCCATCTTCTTTTTGCAAATGTCATCAATTGCGCGTGTGTGTGTGTTGCTGGCGGCCATTGCTGTACACAGTTTGTGAGACCTTTTCCACGAAGAAACTTTGACAGGTGATTCTCGGCTTGGTCTGAGGTTCTTGAGCTTAGTGGGTGTGCACTGCTATGTAGCAGTTTATTGTTTATGTTTATTTTATCCGCTCTAAAATGTTACCTTGGCTCCAGGTGTCAAAATCTCCAGAGAAGAAGGAATCGCGTGAACAAATGGAGACATGGAGGTAGGGGAAGAGAAAACAAGCGAGCGAGAAAATTTCAGGGAGAAAAATAAGTGGATTTGGAGACATCCCATTTTTGATCTCCTCATTGTGTTAAAACGATCGTGCACCCATTGCCCCAACATGAGCTGCATCCTGTCAAGCTGAGTAAACTATTTTGCTTACCTGGACTCCGCTCCCTTACTACTCAAACGAAGGAGCAGATTGGCAGCTGACAGTAAGATGACAGATGGAAGAGTCAGCAAGCATGTCTGGTGATTCGGGATATCATGGCGAGTAAAAATACTTATAACTGGCCACTAGAAACACTTTATTTCCTCTTGTGCAATTAAGAGAATTAAATTTAGAAGATTTTACTGTGATATGATCTGATGCAGTAGGTTTATACACATCCCATCCACATGTTATCACATCCCTGTGCATGCGTACACACGCACACAAACACACAAGCACGTTGACATATAATCATGCATTTGAAAAGTTGCCGTGATGTCTGTGTTAAATCTCCTCCACAAATCATTACTATCATCATTTGCATCAAACGATTGTCTAGACATTCAGCAGTAGCATCACACCAAGGGACTGTTCTACCAGAGATAGCCTTTTAATGGCTCGTTGTTTCCTGGAATAAAAAAACACTTTCATTTCTTTCATTCCCTGGCGTAAATTTCCAAAAAGCACTTAGAGCATCGCGGCTAATACAGTCTATCATTATCCTCATGTAATACATGCCTTCCTCCAGTGAAAGCAAACAGGTGGAAGATGGTTTTCGTAGAGCTGGAGCAGGTTGTAGTGAATGGCAAGACCAACTGTCTCGGTAACTTGAACTATTGAAAACAATTTGAGGTTTTAGGATTGCCTGTACGAGGGGAGAAGCACGGTAATCCCATCACACATTGTCAAGTAAAAACTACACAGCAAACAAGTATACATGCAAAGTTATCAATGAATAACTAGGACCGAATTTTAAAGACAACTCACAGAAATGTGATAAAGCCTGCTTGAGCTAGTCTTGACAGTTTAGAATCCTTTGTCCTCACAAGGACTTTATACAGGTAACTCCGCTTCCAAGAGCAAAACTAGAAAACTAAACTCTTTCTTCTTGCGAGTTAATGTAATTATAATAAATATTTTAAAAATAATATTTAAAATATAAATAATATCCACTACAAGCTCTGCTGAAATGTCTGCGATGTGTAATAACAATTTTCCTTGTATTATAACCGATGCTGAGCTTAAACAAGTCCACCGAATGAAGTATGGCAGCTAGAGAGACAACTCAGACCGAGACATCAAACACACCTCTAGAATTGAGACCTCCATCTTTCATCATACCTCTTTCATCATTAATTTAAACACAGACTTCCTTCCCGGAGAAAAAGCAAAATCATGAATACTCTCTAAGTGTAATTCTGTGAGAAGGAATTCACAAAGCAAGAGCTGGCATCATTTCAGTCTACTGCGATGAATGTTTTCTATCCCTGGTGCTGGACCCTTCCTGTTCCTGGCGTCAGGTCACGTGGCCACCTCTTTGAAATGCAAACGTTCGCTCGCGCCTCACGTTTATTTGGAGTTTACGAAGCGATTCACGAGCAAACTGAATCAGCTTCTTATCAACGCTGTTGCTATCGAGCGTGAGCACAATCCAAACACAACAAGGTGCTCACAACAAAAAGACAGAGAGAGGAAATGAGTCCTTCACCATGCTCAGCTGCTGGGATTAAAAGCTAATCCTAGTTAAACAGGAAATTAATTAAAGTCTTTGACAAATTAACAGAGCATGGCATCGTCATTGGCTGGTCACAAAATAATTTTTATATTTAAAATTTAGAGGGGAGGACAGAAATCATTCGTGGATTAGTATATCGTCTGCTGTTAAGGAATGTTGAAGCCAATGTCTGAACTTTGAACTGATGCTAATAATTTAGATAATTTGGAAATAATTGAGAAAACGGCGAAACAATTTGCTAATGTTTCGGGGAATAAAAGGTCTTCTTTCCATAATGTAAGTGAGAATTCATGTTTAAAACTTACATTTTGCAGATGATTCGGAGTTACTTACATGTTCAATAATAAGTATCTACAAATAAACACGGTTTGTGCTCCGGTTGAGCTTTAACTGTGGAGGGTTAGACCAAACTCTGAAAGCTGGCATCACCTCAGGCTGTTGACCAGCGTAGAGAATGAACGAGACACCTCACAGACCCTCGTGTTGCCTCCTGCTTTGCACTTCCTGCGGCGGTTAGCATTACTGATGGAGAGAAACACCAACAGTTACTGCAGCTTCTAACTTGATTTTCCCGGCAGAGAATGACACTATGGATGGCGATAATATGATTTGTGCGATCTACAACGACTGGCTCTCCGTCAACTGTCCATGCTGAGTTGCACTGTGATACTTTTCGAATTTAAAAAAAAAAAGTCAGATGTGGCTGATATGACTGTTGTTAACAAGGGTTCTATTTTATATAAAGAAAGTATTTTTTATATTAGTGAGTATACGACTGCATGCTGTGACCGGAGGTTGCCCGCAAGCACATCCCATAGAACGCCTTATCAGCATGATGTGTAAGTTTGAATCAGAATGGACGATAGAGTAAGTTTACGAATCATGTATCATACATGCGAGGAAAGTAATACAAGAAAACAAAAGTGTACTGTACCTTTGTATCATATAAGTGTTCATTGTTGAGGAGCAATTAATTATTCAAAAGCTTAAGAAAACAACAAATGCATAAAGCAGTATCCCATTGGCTAAAATCTGTCACCATCGTTTGTACAAAGCCTCAGTGACCGCAATCTTGTGAAAAGGTCACTAGGTCATCGGCGCGGAAAACTCTCCTCGAAAACGAAAATTTTTCATGCATTCGTTTGTGGAAAAAAAAAAAAAAACAAAACATGACGTGACAGCAACCGTCCTTGTCACTTATGCATATCTGATTCTCTAAAAATGTTTTCTCTGTTTTTTTCCTGATCCAGGTACAGATTTTTTCACTTTGTGCTCTTTCCATTAACGCTTCGTGGGATTAATCCAACATGGCATCTAAAACATTTATTTGTTACAATTTTTTTATACTCGAGGACTGCGTGCTGTAGCTACAAGAACAAGTAAGCAAAATGCAAAATTAGTCGGGCCAAATTAGATTAACAAGTTCAAATGGTTAGTTTGACCAACGTGTGATTGTATATTCGCAGACAACCACCCACACAGACAGACAAAGAACAGCAATAACTGTTACTTTCTTCCCCTTTCCTAGCGGTAATCTTCTGACTTATTTTTAATTTGTTTGTGTGTAAAGAAAGATGTATTTACGAAATCAAAAATTCATTATGGAAATACAAACGAGTAAAATAAATTAAATAAACTATGATGGCTTGTGGAATCAGCCGCTTACACTTATAACTAAGACAAATACATACGAAGATATGATCCGATATTATATTTTAATAAAACAACTAAAGTTTAAATATAGATTATGTACGTATCTCAAAAGCAGTCACAGTTATAAGCCAGAAGAAAGTAAGATTTGATTAATCAAATATTCAGGACAGCAGATTTCCTTGCATCTGTGGACTTAAAATGTTCTCATGTTTCACCAACTACGAACACAAGCAGAGAAAGTTGTGAACTTGCTACTCGTGGCCCTGTCAGAAATATCGATGGTTGTCGCCCACACGCGCACAACATCCGGGCACGCTAATGATGTCAGATTGTAAGGAGGCGGGTGCTGCTGCCTGTAGGGTGCTGCCGGTCTTCGGTTGAAGACTTGTTTCCGAGACTTGACATAGTTTATCTTCTACATTTACTACCCTACTGCATGTCCCACTATTATTACTAGATGTCCGTAATTACACCATTTCTCCTCTTTTTGTTTTGGTTAATTCAAGTGAGCAGGTTCCCCTTAGAAACGAAATCGCATCTTTTGTCATTTACCTCGCCACACTCGCCATGGTGACTGACAGGTAATTTGGCTTCTTGCAAGTTGCAGTGTGTGAGGCCATGTGGCAGCTGGTGAGTCTATTATATATAAAAGTACAGGCTTTTGATAAGTCAACACATCTACGCAGTGTTTCACTAAGATACTCGCTTCCCAATATAGAGACTATGTAGTTCATTAAATAATTACTAAATAACATTATTGAGTTTTTAGCAAGAAATACAGAAGGAATGGCTTACTCACAAGCTGCGTTTTCCGATTCTAGCAAAGAAGTAACAGTCCCAGGCAGCAGTACAGTATAACAGTACATCAAATGATGACAAAGAGGATGAGACACGGAACAGTGTTAATTCAAAAGAAGAAATTACAGATGTTCTAAAACTATTCAGTAAAACAAACTGCAAAATCTATAATAAATCTGTTATACAAACTTACATAAAAAGGGGATGCCAGATAACTACTAAGGCATTCTGCTAAACAAATGTCTGTAATAAAAGTCATAGTGCAGTCTTTGCATAAAAACTACAGATAAGATTAAAGATACTCCAAAAGGTTAGTGAAGAACAAGTTGGGTTTAGGAAAGACTACAGTACTATGGATGAAGCTTTGCTTTCAAAGCATTCATTCAGAAACAGCTACTTTACCATAAAAACACTAAATTTTGTTTTCAAAGACCTTTTCAAGCTCTCAATGGGATTCCACAAAATAAACTATGGAATGTTATAGAAAAAAATTAGAAAAATGTTCCTAGTGAGGGTATATACAGCCATCTCAAAGCTAAAGTGTGAGCTGGTTAGACTTGTCTGACTGTACTGATGGCACGCGACCTTAAACAAGGTCCATACATTATAAAGTTTCAACAATTACCTTGTATGGCTATAACACAGGCAGAAGCTTTTTGTTCTTTTTGTTGTTGTTTTTTTCTAGTCTAGAAAACAGGGCGGTCCGGTTAACACCAATACAGTTTGGCTTCTGGGGTCATCTCTCGCCTGGGGCACGCTGTTCTTTCTCTGCGTGTGTCATCTGTTTACAGGGCTGGCGGGGTGTAGCCTTAGCTGCTATTGTGAAACACCAATAGTGCCCCATCCCTATGTCTACAGAACACCCAACGACTGTCATCTTCTCTCTTGTAAAGGTGATTAGCCAGCCTCTACTTTCTGCTGGTATTTCCATGGAAAGCTACTACCTACCTAACCTCAATTACATCCTACCAAGTAGCGGTGAATCCAAATATTGTTTACCTACTTGGTTACTCCTACACCCTATCGATGATATGATCTATCCATATCCGTGTAGACGAACTACCCTTCCTCAAATACAATAACATCGACATGAAGCTTCATGTAGTTCTTCTGTCTAAGTTGATGTCGCCACACTCACACCCTGTAAGTAAATAACATGAGACTGTTGACCTGTAATGGTCTTAAATTTCTTCAGGCGGCATGAGTGATCATGTGAGCTCTACTGTGATCCAACCTGCAGTGGTTGCGTCCTACAGTTACGTGACTGTGACTTTCCTCAGCCTGTTTGGCTACAAATCGAAACAAATAACACTTTACCTTCTACACGTTAAATCAATGTTAAGACATAATGATAACTTAAATGATACTCTGTCTATATAAGAAATTTAATGAACTTGTGCTATAGCAAAAAGAACGAATCATTTTTGGTTTATCTCTCTTTTCAGTATTTTCTCTATCATTTCTGTGTCGTATACCTGACATTTAAAGTCAAATTATTGCTTTTTCCAACGAATATTGAATTGAATATTGAATGTCCTTTAATTTTGTAAATTTCATTTATAGAACATTACAAACAAAACTTACAATTTTATTTCTGATCCTTTGTAGATTCACTTGCAGTTAACACAGAATATACACAGAACAAACCCTTCCCTCTTCTCAAGCCTGGCACTTCGTACATAAAAAGAAAGCGTCTGCAGTTCGTATCTCTGATCATCAAAGTCAACTTCTTACTTTTTCTAAATTAATTTTCAATTGACATTGTTTTAAGCCACTTCACACACACGTATACATGAGATGGTCCGGTTTCCTAAAACAAACGTGAAGCAATCAGAGGTGGAAGCTGCTGGTGGAGATTGTAAGACACATTAGAGAGCTACACTCACTGAGGTAAGCACCTAGAGTTGTCAGCCCTTGCGTCATGGCCGCCCTTCACTGTGGCTGTTGACGGGGTAAATGGCAAGGCACGGACTGTGTGTTCTGTGGCTCTGTACACTGCGGCAGAAGCGTTCAGCTCGTGACTTCAGCTTTCTATTTTGTAACATCAGATTGGACAACATTGTTTCCCAAGTCACGGCGAGTGTCAATAGATGTGAACAAACAAGTGCAATTGTGCTCCGTGCTGTCAGCGTGTTTGCTGGCGAGGGGCAGCCAGTGCCAGACTAACAGCTGATGCACAGTGTCTACACTCGCCTGAAAGCTCTTCATCCTGAGTTATGGTTTGTAAACTCCGCCACCAGTGCACACACTGCAAGCTAGGTGTTTCATTTTATTATTTGTTTTTTATCCGTATTTCTTGGCAAGAACTGGGGGATAATCTCCTCAGATGCTCTTAAGTTTAATTCTGTCTAAGAGACCTCTGACAACGAGATGATGATGATGATGACGATATAAAAGACAGAAAACACAGCTTAATCTTATTTATTGTACTTTTCTTACAGAGCCTCTTTGCACTGACTTTTCCAACCAGCGACAGAAAAAAAATGTACACCTATTCTGAAAAGCGAATTCTGTTCTAAAATGCTCTTTTGCTTTCAAGATTTCTTTTAGTGCCGATTTGTGTCATTTTCCGTTTTTATAGTTATTTTTATAATTTATTGAACAGTAACAGCTAACAGGAGGGTTTATACCTTGTAGCCGGAACGTGTGTTAGAAGAGAACGATGAACAATCTTTCCTACTTTAAAACTGCTTTAAAACTTAAATTAAATCTTGTCTTCAAACTTTGTTTTCTCTCGTAGTGTGTGTGTAGGATATGCAGGCACAAATGCCGTGAGTTTTTATGTGTATGACATAAAGTGGCATTTCATAAAACCTGAAGTATTAGCATTATTTGAATTAAACAGCTGTTTCTGCAAAAGTCGAGAAGTCTCAGTGTCACAGACGTATGTACCGCGACATGAAAGTAAAAGGCAAATGTAAATAAATCATAGTTTTCTCCCCTGTGGCTGGAGATTTTTAAGACGAGAGAGAGAGGAGAAAAAAATAGATGGCGGATCGGGCAGGAGAGGACAGTTATAAAGTTAGAGAATAGGGTGGGCAGATAGCTGAAGTGAATAAGAATTGACTGTAGTTTTCGCCCAACTGTTATTTAACTGCTGTGCGCTGTTTTTATCATCCCTAACTTCTCAGAAACAACAGTGTGCTTTTTTCACAGGACTTTTATTTAACTATGGGTGAAGTCGCTGAGTGAATTCTGCTGGATAACAGATTTGTGTGTGCTGCTTCTAATTTTTGATGCCACGGAACCAAGGCGCCTATGAAGACCTGGCTGTATAAAAATCAGTTATTTTCTCTTTTCTTTCAAATCTCGCTATATATAGTATATCATTTATATATTTACCATATCTCAGGTGCTCACGTGCCGAGGTAACTTTGCTTGGAGCTATTTAGGAGTTGGTGATCCCTAGGGATTTTAGGTGTGTGTGTGTGTTTTCTTAACATTTCTCTTGTGTAAAAAAAAAGAACTGCATATTTGCGTGTGGACAAGCTAAAGGAAATTGATCGTGCTTTGTAGAAAGAATGCGAAAGTGACTCTGTAGATGTGTAGGACACCATCAGAGTTTTTAAACACTCAAACTCTTAACAGTCTTTATTATAAAGATAAGCCCCGTAACTTTTAGTATTGTCATTAAGTCAAGCATTATCGAATATATTTAAGAATCCTTAAAGGCCAAAGGGTCTAAAGTACATAAGAGAAAGATCTTTAGGCCTAGCTGCTGATCCCCAAAGTCTGCCACAGTGTAATCCCTAGGTAATTGCCCATCATCCAGGTTAGTAGTTGTTAGGGAGAGTAAAACAAAAAAGCTTTAAAATGATTTACATTTTGTAATGTGCAGAAATAAGTGTGACAGTTCACCACCTAACGAAAGACCCTCCTCCATTGTACACACACTCGCTACCTCTACACCTTGCACACACCTACACACGTGCGCGCAATCGAAAAGCAGAGGTAAGTAGTAAAGAGGCAAGCATGTCAGACATTTGATTGTAGTTGAGCTTCTAGCTAACTGTAGCCGAGTCATACATTAAAGTATTATCACAACATCAACAACTGTTAGCAGAGAGTTCACCTCGTGCCACCCCAGCCTTGACTCAAGTCCTCTCCGGTTAGCGAGCAGATGGTCGCCTCTACCATGCATTACATGGCCGGTGATATTGCATTAACATATCCTACCCATCTAAACTAATGCGACAAGCGACCAGTGATATTACATTAACATATAGTCAACATGAGACTGAGTGCAGGTCGGGGTGTAAGTCGCCTAAAAGCTCGTCCTGCAGTGGTTGCGGCGAGATGCGACATGTCTGCGGCAAGTGCAGGACGAGGCAGCCGCCGGCTATGCAAATCTTCATGCTGATGGAGAAAGTTTCCCAACATACTTTCCATCGATTTTCCGACAGAACGCAAACCGAGCAAGAAATAGAAGTTACTGGTGACAGAGGATAATTCCGACAGAATTCCACAGCTGAAGAAAAAGGTCAAAACCGGAAGAAATACTGGCTTCAGGTGGAAGAAGTAGCGAAAAAGAATGCGATCGAAGACAGGAAAATGACAGTGACAACAACAAACATAGTAATGATAACAAAGCGTGTGTCTTATACAACAAAAATATTTAAAACAACAGTGTGATAAGTACTAGGACTGTATTTACTATTTAGTATCCTGAAATGTTCGACACATATGAGCTGTGCCACCATGGGTATTTGACCACAAGATGCGGATAGGACATAAAAATGTAATTTAAAAAAGCGTGCACGCACGTACACACACACCACCACATCACCATCACCACCACCACCACACAAGGGAACTTCTGCATCTGAAAGCCGCATCGCAAATATGGAGCTAGAGGCATCTTTAAATTAAGACTTACAATAAAACTCTATGGCGTTCGAAGGATCAAGAGAAAAAATGGCTTCTTCATCAAAGTGTAATCACGAGACTAAAAAAATGCTGACACAATGAGGTGCCTTCACATGTTCCATCCACGTGAACACACACACACACACACACAACACACACAAACGTACGCACATATAAAGAGTAGACAACGCAGACTAGAGAGGTGAAAGGCACATTGTGTCCTCTTGGACAGAGAGGGGAATGTGGAAAGAACAGTCAGCCAAAAGTCACTGATGGCTTTCTGCTTGAAAACATTTCAAGAAAGAAGGAAAGACACACTCACCTTGCTATCGTTAAAGGTGATCTTGAGCTCATACTCGGGTAGTATGCTCCTGTCATTGTTGACATGTCTGAGTGCTAGATCCACCGCCGGCTTGACGCCTCGGCCCACGCTTCCATGAGTTCCAGTGAAGGGGAAGAGTCCCGCAATATAGAGCTCTCGCTTCCTGGCCTTAATTCCACTAGACTCGGTCAAGCCCAGCCACGCCGCCATCAGCAAGCAGCACAGCAGACCTCGAAAGTTTGAAGTCTTCCCTCCTCCTCCTCTTGCCATCATCGCCACAGCCATGGAGCCAGTGATAACTTCAACATGCCGATACGTCCCGTCCTTCTGGCTGTAGTCTGTGTATGTTCGAGAACTCTCTACAGCTCCGGGTTGAGAAGGCGGTCTAGACAACCTGATGACCATTCTCTGCACCACAGCGCCCAGACTGGACGTGAACCTATCCCGATTGTCGTAAGCTGTTTTGTGATAGAGTTGCTTTGCATGAGGGTTTGGGAGCGAAACAGCACTGGGGCAAGATGCTCTGTATTCACCACCATGCCAACGGAACACTTTTTAGTTTTGTTGCAGCCTGCGGTTAAAGTATAACAGGTTGATAGAAGGAGACAGCAAGCGATGCATTTTTCCAGTCTTGACATCCTCTAATGAGCTGGAGGCAAGATGCAGGCCTTTGCACGCCCAGGCGAAGCGGTACGATGGACGTCCTTCTGGCAGCACATGGCAGGTAACGGTGATAGTCGGCAAAACGAATCAACAACAAACCGTCGTGTGTTATATTAACACAGGTTGTGCTTGAATTTCGCTTCAAAGACCTGAAAGGAAGATGATCGATTCCTAAGTTAGAGTACTTTCCTGTCTTGTCTCTTGCGGCTGTTCTGTCACAGACAACCTTCCAAGCGGGTTACCTTTGAAGTCATCCTCTCATTGATTGCCTGTCAGCAAGACAGAAACATGGAACACAAAACGCGGTTGTGTGGGTGGTCTGTCCTTCGCTTTCGCCTGTTGAATATTACCCAAGGGGAGAAATAAATTTTAAGTGCAGAACCTGACAGTGTGTATTCTATAACATGTATAAAACAAGTCAGACACAAAAAACAGTTTTTCTTTACGGAAATGAAATTGAAGTATTGGAGAGGTTAGTTTTGTTTTCTAAATTTTGTTTTGTATTAAAATCTAATGTCTTTAAGTTTAATTCAGGTGTCGTTTATTAAAATGATGTGTTATCAATGTTTTCTTTTGATTACCGTGAAACTGTTTATTCCACTGTTTCTGTAACAAACTGTTAGCAACGCATTCAGTTCAGTGCGTTACAATGAAGTGATCAAGGTTTGATCGACATTCTCTTCACAAAAACTAGAAAAGAAAAATGAGAAGAAAAAAAGGCAGGCTGCTTTGCCACAAACTGGGCTTTGATGTGGCAGTTACGACCGCAGTTTAATAAACAGCAGTCAAGCCGCGGGCTGTTCCTATAATACACAGGAGTCGGGTTGCGGGCTGTCTGTATCGACAAACAGCCAAGGTGCTGGAAATGTGGGTCTTGTACTTAGTTCCTGCCCATTTCCCAGGCACCTCGCGCACTTCCAAGACGACTTCATAAAAAAATCTATCACTCTGGAATGCCTAGCAGACCAGCTTTGGCCATGATGAGGTCAACAGGTGGCGATTTTTGCTCACAGACGAGGGCTTCCGGGCATGCGCACACGTCGATGGCAGACGAGGAGTACAGGGAAGCAGGGTCGTGAGCAGCTGCCGGACACCAATGGGATGGGTTGGCCTAATGAGCCTGACAGGTGCCTATATGTTTTTCCGGCGACTGATTGAGTGCGGCCAGTCAAATATACTTAGCTTTGCGTCCACATAAGTCCTCTACTTAGGCCGGTGGTCTGCGAGGGAAGCTGGAACTTGGTTGGTGCACAGTCTTTGGATTACTGCCAGATCGACAATGGCACCGCGGCGGGTGACCAGCAATGGTGTAGCCAGCAATAAAAGACGGACATCCGTGGCTAGCGCACTCGTCACTGGGATCGTCGCGCACTCATCATCGATAGAACAGGTCACGTGACTAAGCTACAGTTTGCAATCTTAAGACGGTCTTTTTCAATAGTTGGTAGTTGTGAGACGGACACAAATCGCCAGCTAATCCTCGCTGACAGCTGTCTGTTGGCGTCCAGGACACGGGCTCCGCTGCAATGTCTAAACAAAAACTGCGGCGTGCCTCATCCTCTGGACCCACCAGGACGTGGCCAGATTCAACGCCCTTTTATCAAACTCTTCAAGATGGCGAGTGGCAAGTGTGTCTGCAGCTTGGGTCAGACGGAGTAGGAGCGGCGAGCCACTCAGCAGCCCGACACAATGTGCGGCGGGTCGTTGTTAGCCCGCAGCCGTGTCGCGTCTGGCCGGCCTTTTGTTCTGCTGAGCTTCTCCACGGTAACCTACACTTCCGTCCTCAGGAGGTCACGCCTGGACCTCCCGTCACGGGGCCTTATCCTCGTCTGCTCTTCATGGATAGAAATCTGTAACATTGCACCATCTCTCGCATTATCGTCAAATATCTTATCTTACACCATGTTGATGAATTTTACATGTTTGTTTTAATATTTTTGTGAGTTTTAACATCCAACCAGTTTTAGCATAGCTTACTCTGGATTTTGTCTTTTTCATCACTATGACATAAATGTGCTAAATGATTAAATACATTTCATATATAGTTATCATACAGGTTGGGAAAGGAGTCGTAAGTACAGCGCATGAACATCTCAATAGCTTCTTTCGCATTTCCGGAGGCATGGATTATTGTGATCGACATTATCTATGGAAGACCTGTGGCGTTCATCTGAGTACAATCAGCACAGCGCTCTCCTATAAGGTCTAGTGGGATGCAAATTTATGTCTGATGATTTAGGAAATCTCAGTGCAAAATGCTCTTTTCCCAGATGTCAGTGAAATCCCTCTTCCCTTCTTGAGATACGCACCACCAACCATCGCCTGCGCAGGTCAAGGTCAAGGTCCAGGTCATACACGCCAGGGTTGTTAATGAAGACCTCAAGGCCTCAGACAATGGAAGAACTGGGAACATATGTCTTCTGGATGTGTCTGTGTACAAAGTTTGACCTCGTATATGCGTGTTGATATTTGTAGATAAGTATTTCGAGTGCCGAAGTGAGGGTGGGTTAGAGGGGAGATACCCATAACTTGGTAAGCAGCATCTGACACCTTCCCCAGTTATTAAAAATACACCTCAATAGATCTTTAAGGAAGAAAAAAAAGAAAGCAAAAGCGTCAAGAACTTAGATATTATACACCTTTATTAGTTCCATTCAAGAAATCAGAAGACTGTAGTTCGCCCAGTAAGGACGGCCAAGGAAATAAGACAATAAAGGCACGACAGAGCCAGCTCTCTAACAGGTGGTCCACCTGACAACATCTCGCCCCAGTCTCAGCATATTCAAAATTTCTTTCCTTCCACGTCACCAGTTATTCTTTACAGGAAAACGAGAAACTAATTCTGTCTGCTACGGCTAATATTATTAAAATTAGAACATCTAAGACAGAATAACTACCTCCGCAGACATATCTAGCAACGGATATTACTTATCAATAATCAGAACACGATGTGTCATGTGTCGTGCAGGGCTTAAGAACTCTACTTGTTCTAAACGAATGTAAATGTGACCATCTAGAAAGGTTTCTAAAATCAGATTACTAAAGTTATTCTCTCCATCACTTTTGTGGCCATTGTCTTCAAGAAGACGCATGATTCGCAAACCGAGAGCGCTTTCTAGCAGCATCTGCAAGCTGAAGAACAGATAAAAGAACATTTCTGAAGTGAGAAACAATCCCGTTCATTGATTTCAGACTCAGAACGAATCCACGACCTGTCGAATGCTTCTTAACATTCTCTCTAGCGAATATTGCATGTGATGATGAATGGGCTAAATCCAGACCAAGCTGTTCTTAAACTGTTCATCGAAATGAAGGATGGGCAGGAGAATACTAAAAATACAATCCATAGTTGCTTAAAGGCAGAGATTCGCTTGTTTGTTTGCATGCCGGGTTACTTGTTTGCCTGCATAGTTTCTTAAGCCTGAAAAATGAATGAAAAATACTTAATAAACCTGGAGTATCAAATGCTTTACCCTTAACAGCTTGATAAAAATTATAAAAAAGTAAAGCAATGTTTTTAGGTAATGTGAAAATCCACACAAACAGTAACATTCTTCGTTTGTTGTGATTATAATGCGTATAATAACTAATAAATAAAGCAGTGCACAACCGTGCGGACAGTGTCCAGCTAGCCATTGGTCAAAGCCACATCACGTGCTCAAAAAGACTTGAGGACACCAGTTGGCCTCTGTCGCCATTCTTTGAGGCTGGGAATGGGAATGGATAACCACCAGCCCTTAAAACTCCTCGGCATTTCCTTTCGCGTGTTCTATGTAAACTTCTTTAATGTCGACAGCTAAGCTGAACTGCAGGGTCAGGTCAGGGTTATCCCCCCAATGCAGAGCTCTCTAGCGCCTCTGTTTTCACGGATGCGATTTCATCCAGCAAAAAGTAAGAGTTACACGTGCAGTCTCTTGGTTACTTGGTTACTCCACAGTGGAAGTGGTCCAGTCTCAGACACGACACACGTAGCCAGAGCTTTGCTTCAGGCTGTCCCTGCGTGATGTCTAGAGAGTGGAGGTGATTTATGTGCACGTGTGGTTTCCGTTTGTTCAATTTTAAAACTTCTGCATCAAACTCGCACGTAGGCGTCCAGACACATTAGATGGTGTCCGTGTGTTTCAGACGAGAGGAGATCTTGCACAAGTCTTCCAACTATCGTCTCACTTATTGAAATGCAGTAGGGAAGAGAATTGTGATTTGGAATCCTAAATACAATCAAAACTTTAAAATTGAAAAGTAGTTGAAAAAGAAATTAAAAGTACTAAAAATGTTTTACGGTCAAGCACGTATATGTAAAATGTATATTTGATTGTCCTCTTTGTATGATAGCACTGAAGGATTGTGGCAATATAATTTAGTTTTAAACGTAAATTAAATTTCATTTGCAAATGGTCACCATCGATAGGCCACAAGTAATGCAAAATCTAAGCTATGCTCTTTTTGAAGTCTTTTGTTTCATGTATATTTTTTCAATATCTTAACTTTAAGCTTTGAGCTTTATCCATTAATACACAGTAAATATATAGCTGCAAAAATAACTAATATCTAAAAATGTTAATTTGTGCTACTAACCCTGAACACACTAAAAATATTAGCAACATAGAAAGAAAACTTATTTCATAGTTGAAACTAAATCAAAATGAAATTTTTAATATTAAAATTCCTTGCATTTGAAAATGAATGCTACTGCTAATATGCGATATTTAGATACTTTAGTGGTCTATTTTAAAAAAAAACCACACCTGTCATGTTGCATAGTTGTACGAAATATACAGCCCGACCTTCCCTAATGAACTTTATCCGCTAATCTATATTAAAAATGTATCTCTGTGCCCAACATCATGCAGTGATTACAGGAGATAAACTGGAGGGAAAAGAGAAGCGATTCTATCGATATGAAGTTTTTAAAAAAGGCATGTCCTAAATTTAATTCCTTGCCTTCACGTGGCCTTTAAATTAGTTTAGCGGAAGTAGACATGTACATAAAGGAAGAGGCGACACATACCACACTGCAGTCCGTGTAGTGCCCGTCGTAGGGTTGCTGCCGACTCGCCCCGCGCACCGTTGACACCGGCGTGGGATGGAGCAAGTGGTGCTCACACTGTGTATCCTGCCAGCCTCTCGCCTCCTCACTGGAAGGCCAGGGAGCCCCTGCTCCAGCCAGCGACTGCTGAGACAGAGCCAGCGTCTCCACCGCCTCAGTGCTGCGATCGGCAACAGATGGCTGCCGCGCGGCTGAGTTGTACACCTTGGCTCGCGAGCAGACCTGAGGTGCTACACAGCCACAAAAACAAAACTCATCAGATCAGAAAGTGAATTCTTTTGGTACATATCTCTTGCAAGTGTGCAATGAATTTGATTTTATGGTGTTAAATGGCCTTACTTGTGGCAACTTTGGTCATGATTATATTTATGTTCTCTAAAACATGTTGTAGTGTTGTTGACTATTTTCTAGTGTCTGAACCAGATGTCTTATAAGTGAATGATACAAATTTTTATGTCAGCACATTCTACCTTTTCTTGCTGCATATCTCAGTCTCCAGATTCATTACAACTATTGTATCCTCCTGTTCGCAGATGGTATAGCATTATTTTCGGACACTTGCAATCTGACACGGCCAGTTGTCTTAACCTTGATATAAACTTATCTAAGTCTAATATTGTTGTATTTAGGAAAGATGGTCATCTGGCCTCTCTTGAAAAATGTTTTATAATGGCAACGAGATGAACACTGTTAATGCATACAAATACCTGGGATTATACTGTAAACCCGATGTGTGTTTACACAGGCACTTGAGGATTTGGCAATAATAAATCCCGCAAGGCAGTGATAGGGATATTAAAAGTATTTTATTGGCTTGACAATCGTCCTCCTTTCCTAATTCAACCTGTCCTTCTATCGTGGTTCTGAAATCTGGGACTTTATTCTGACACAAAATAATTTAAAGGGTTCATACCTTTGCTTTGAATCAGTGTTTAAGTGTGTCTTTGAAAACACCAAATGAAATGGTTTATGGAGAATGTAGGAGGTATCCTCTATTTATTAACTGTTATATAAAATCCCTACCTGGTGATGGTTTTGTACAAATAGGGTTTTAGCTTTGTATGGGATCAACAGAATGGAGAAAATGTTAATGATTTTTTAAAAGAATTTAAACACAGATTGGTAGATTGTTACAAGCAAGAATGGAGTGAGAGGCTAACTAGTAGTGATCTCATTTATCCTTATCGTTGTTTAAAGTAGTCTCTCCCAGTCTTCCTATTTGCAGAAACTATATCATATAGGGATGAGACTACGTGTTACTAACCTAAAGTGTCATAAATCAAGTAACAGACTCAAATATTAGTCAAAAGTGCCCATTCTGTGAAATTATTTCAGAAAGTGAATTATATTTTTCTTGTGTTGTTCACAATATACTAGATTAGGGGAAAATTTATCCCCTCGCTCGCTCTTTCCATCGTTACAGCAATTGTTCCCTATGTCTGCTAAAAAAATCGTTAAATAAAGACTTGACTTTGCTTATTGGTCATTTAGTCATCATCATTTAGTCATCATCATCATTTAGTCAACGCTGAAATTTGTAAGTTGTTTAGCTGTAAGCTTGCCATAAGGAATTTTAAATGAAAACACAGCCCAATGAAAGAGCATTGCCAGATCCTCAGACAAAATGAGCAGATGTTTACTCAACATTCGCTATAATTCAAGGCAATCCAAACTCTCTGGTTAGCAACCTGTAATTAATTTAAGCTTCGGCTTTGGCACTCAATTTATTATAAACATTTAAATTCACTGCTGTATATTTCTCACAACACCAGCAGCTGCAGTGTTGACAGAGACCCTCACCTGATGACTGTGGGTGTGCGGTAAAGTCACAATATCTGAATGTCCACATTGCTTGTAAGTGTTTATAATCCTCTTTAACAATTTAAGCGGATTAGAAAGCGAGGAATGTACTAAACACACAAAAAGACCTATTAGAAAGTTTTATGGTTTATGACAGAATATAGACTGTTTAGCCAATATAAAGGCTTTACAGGTAACTTGAAACTGATGTAACTTGAAAATAACTACAGGAAGAACAACTTTACTTATCAATTACACGATTCGCACTGACAACATTATGCTGGACCTGATTCCGGAGGGAATTAGAAAGCAAGCAAACAGAGGACTGGAAAACAGAGAAGTAAATAAACACGAGTATCAAACAAAATATACATCCCACCCTTTACAACTTTGTTTTTAAAACATCAGATGTGCTGTCTCGTAGATCGTCATGAACCTTGTTGACTGACGATATACTTTTCACTCTCACTAGGTAGAAAATGATTCTAACATTTGAAGCTGCGAAGGGCGACAATTGAGAGATTTATTTGAAATAAATGTCTTGAGTATAATGTCTGTATGTGAAGGTTGGTATAGTTTGAAATTGAACTGTAATCAAAGCTCTAATCCTAAACCAAACCAGACCTCGAAACTATCCTAATCACAAATGTTAACACATTAAAACACACAGACAGACACACAAGCCGTTGATAAGAGAAGCAAACGATGAATTGCCAAAAATAAAATTCAAAGAAAACCGACTCAGTCACTCTCGCACTGAAAAACGACTTATTTTTACGAAGCAGCTTTTAGACAACCAGTGGCAGTTGGCTATTTGATGTACTGCCTTTTCATCAGACTCCATAAAAGGACAAATTAAAGGACGGTGTGCTCATGCGTAGCAGCGGTCAGGCTCTGGGGACGATTTTTATGTTGACTTTTTTAGTGCGCGTGGCAGTGTGCATCTCATTTCCATTTTAAAGTCCCTCGTAGAGACTCCTCGCCACAGACCTTTGGCCACACACCATCCCTTCCACCCAGAGAACTAGTGCAGGGAAACTAGTGGTTCTGACAGCCTCACCAGTTGTAATTCCGTACTTTTTAGTCTGATGTCAATCTGACAGTGCGTTTCTTATATATATATATAAATGTATATCAACAGCAAGATTGCAATCATTCTCACATCTATGAATAGAGACAAGCTTTCAAAACGCAATTTCTTTCTTTCTGTTGACATAATTTTTCAAAAACGCCCTAGTTAACGATTAATGAAGTGGAAGTTCAAAAGAAGATATTTTTGGAGTCAGAACAGTCGAGTGTTGACCTTTTTTTCAAAGATTTCGTCAGTTAGCCCCCAGAAAGTAAGATCGAAGTCCAAAGCGAAAGCATAAGTAAAGACAGGAGTGGCATAGATGTTTATGGCTGGCTTTTCACTCGCAAGACTGACTGTCCGTGAAACAGGAAATCCAGAGAGGAAACAAGCGGAGGAACGGACGATCCCTGCTCTACTCACGCCCTCCACGGACGAGCAGCCTCCTCCACGGGAGGACCGAGCAAAATGGGTTAAATCTATCAAAGGCCGAGGAAAGGAGTGAATGGGTTAAATCTATCAAAGGCCGTGGAAGGAGTGAATTCAAAGAAATAACAACAGCAAGAGTGGAGATGCATCTCAACCTTCGCCCTATAAAGGGTCTTTGTGGAGCGTGATTGATTGGCCTGCGCTAAGAACGCTCGGCCCTCCACACAGTCCTTCTTGCTGCTGTTTTCTTACCACTAGACGAGCTAATCCATTTAAAAGATAACAAATGATCCGTGTCTGGAGCTGACAAAGTCGGATTCTGTACCTATACAAGATACGCCTTAGCAATTAGGGTAATTCAGCCTCAGTTTCAGGAACAAAGGGCGCCGCAGATGTATTTCCGGAGACAGACTGATGGGTGGAGTGATCGCAGAGGATGCCGTACGTGGGATCCACTTAACATAGTTGACATTTTGCAAGGAAATGTTGTGATGGTTCTTCAGGCACACAAAAAACAATAAGCATGTTTTACTTCTATATTAACAAAATACTTTTCTCACATTTTTTTTTTTCTTTCTGTCGCACAAAGTGAAAGAGAAAGAAAGAGAGAGCTATATATAGAAAGATGTAGCGCACACAGAGCTGCTAATTTTGATTACCAATCCAATCACAATATTTAGTTTATGTCTGATGAAAAAGACTTCCTAATTTCAGGATCTTACTGTATCGCCAAAGTTGTTTTATAATTTTGTCTAAACTCTCTACATTTCCTTCGTTTGTATGACCACAGCAATGTTCCTCATCTGCTTGTGGGGACAAAGTTGAACAAAAGATTTGTTAGTATTGAATAATTATCAGTCATTGCTGTCTCTAAACGGTCTCTGCTTCTACATTACTGTAAAAAAACTATTGTTGTTGTCGATGGTTATCTTTCGCGTTCGAAGAAGATGTGATTTAAAGGACACATTCATGTTGGTGGCTACTCAAGTGACACTGCAGTCAGTCCTAAGTGTGAACGAGCAGGATGTGACACCAATGGGGCACTAGAGCTCTGTTGCCATGGTAACTGCGGAACATACCCTGCGACGCTCTTTCCGTGCATCAAAAATTTAACAGGGTACAGACTTCATTGCTGTAAAGATGAATTTCATTTGGGTTTCTTTTTATTTACTGCTTGTGGGAATTTGGAGCCGCAGCACGCTGGATGGACATTAAGAGGCAAGAAGTTCGGGTACTTGGACTAACCTCGTCTTTCCTGCAGGACTGGCAGGGCTGTTCTCAAAAGCTGCACAGTTAACCTGGGTGTTGCCCATGGCTCCTTTAAACCAAATAGAAGAACAAGCGACCAGGGCTGAAGTAATAAATCTCTGTACACGAAGATAGTGATACATCTAATGTACACATATTGTACAAAAGTAGTAATGAATCTATACTCAAATAATGACAATGTATTTGTCATTTTAAACCTTCATTAGCTCTTATAGATATTTGTGTAGGCAACATTACCTATATAACTACTGCTAGTGTTTTAAAAAGCTAAAATTTTAGCGTGATGTTCGCAAACGCACATTATCTTTATGCTACTTCTTTCGATATGAATATAAACTCACGTTTGTTCTGAAAAGAGAATACATAAATGCAAATATAATCTATTTTTGTTTTGGCTGGCTGGATGGATGGCATGCTATATATTGTTCTATTCAGAGAACTGTCATGCATTTATCATGTGTGCGTTTCTCTGAATTTTTGTCTCCACAGAGCGAAGAACTAAAATGTGTGAGAGCAGACGGACTGTGGTATAACTGGTGTATGGACGGCTACATGGCTGAAGCACAGGATGCAGATGGCAGCACATCAGCTTGAAATTTTTGCTCCATTTATGCATGCGTCAAAGTGGCGTAAATTGAATTTGTTGTATTTGTTATTATTTCTGCTTTTTTAAAAAAGAATCGGAGAACCGCACAGCCAGCACTTTGCTTGCAATCCTGACACAGATGGCATCACGTGGACGTAGCCGCCACGTTAATAGTCGGTTCACGTAGCATTACGTCCTTGTTTGTTTACACACCTCCAACACACGCTAATCTCTGTCTCCGTGATGGACTTGTTGCCGTGTTTACCATTGCCTTCACTCCATCAGTCCCGTAACGACGCTCGCTGTCGAGATGATGACTAAAATCATCCAAGCGTTCAATCCTCTAGAGTGTAAAAATAAAAGCTCACTCAGTCACAAGTCTTTTCTTAGTAATTGGTAGCTTCATGCTCGGAAATGACAGATAACTGCCAGTCCTTCGGTGCAGGTTCAAGTATGTCACGTGATAGAGTGTATTCATAACGTGTTGACGGTCCTGTAATTTCGTTGGCCGCGTGCTTATCTTTAGATACTTTACAGACCAAACTGTGTCCTGCAGACCGTGCACACGAGCAGTTCTAACTACAGGCCTAGAGGCAAAAACTTACATCTCTGTACAAAAACAGCTAAATGTATACACCAGTAACTTGAACTCGTCTTCATTTATTTTTGTTCTTTAAATGTGATATAGTATCTATAAATAGATAGGTGTGGGATAGCTTGCCTACATGTCGTGTTTCCTATTACTTTTTAAAAGTAAAACAAAATATCATTCATCAAATTTTTGAAATGAGGCTTACAATTCTTATATTTTCTCTCAAAAAGTAAGTTTAAAAAAATTAATTATCTAAATCAAAAAACATCTTTCCTTTGAAGTCTGCAACACGCTTACACACGAATGGGTAGAATGTTGAGATTCTTCACTGCTTTTATATTAAACAGTAGATAAGATTCCCTAAGTTTCCTTTTTATCATTATTGTGTTGACAATGGTAACATTATTGCACTCTCCTGCCAGTTAGAAATTCAATTTTCGTTTCATTTTCGTGACTAACACAGTAATTAAAGTATGCTCTTCACTACAAAGAACACGATTAACATGTCAACATCGAGGCTCAGAATTTACACTAATTAATGTATGTCCGGCAATCGCTTCAACAGGTTCAAATGATGAAATCATTATTCCATCCAGCGCTCAGAAGAGTACATTAGCACATGGAGCCAGTCCAAAACAAAACATAATTTGTAGTTACAGCGATGCAAGTTTCAATTGTTGATGCCAAAGAAGAGGCGGTAATCTGTGGGGACATTTTTGCAGGTGAATTATTCACTCTCCGGAAAGCGTTACCTGTGAAAGTGGACAGACGACACACAATCTCATTATCTGTGATGCTGACTCCCAGGAGATAATATCACTCGCTGGCTCTCTGTGTTTGTTGTCCGATATAGTTGGACGAGTGTTGCATGCATTGAACAAAGTTTTACTAAAAGCTGAGAATGTCTCTTGCTGTTGTTTTAATGGAATGTAAAGCTGTTGGTGTGAAGGATGATAGAATAGAGTTTGTGGAACACTCCAAGACTTTCAACTTTTAAGTGATGTTTCTGTTGTTTGTACCATGTGTTTAATGCGTTTTGTACTCTGATTGTTTCCATTCTAACATTTGCTAGCTCTAACGGGCTATACAGAATTTAATTAGTAATATTCATACGAAAGTCATACTACTCTCCCCCCTCCCATTCCCCTCTTTCCCTTACATGTGTGTGTGCACGCGTCTGTATTTTTCTCTCGTATCAGTTTACCTTATCCTAGGTACAAAGAGTAACCTTACTAATAAATAAGTTTTACGATGTAAAAATACAATGCAATATTACACATGCCACTTTGGAACTGTCATATTGTACCTTGTTATTCTTTGTTTTCTGTCTGGACTGTGCATGCTGACATTTTACTCTCCTTGCAGCGAAGTTTAGCGAGCGCTTGTGATCCTCTAGCCTAATGCTGTCACGAAAACCCATCGAAATAAAAAGTCCAACACATCAATGATCTGACGACAACAGACTTTGCTGTCCCTGAAAATATCCTCATCTTACAGGATGCTTATTAGAAACTAAGGTGGTGCCATAAGGTCCCTTATTTCATCAAATTTCTCATTCACTGTTCTTTTATTCTGCGACAGCTCAAATTTCGCCGTTGTCGAAAAAAAAACATAAAAACACCTTTTACGAGACATTGTCTGGAATGTCATTATGGCCAAAAATACTTAAATATCTTCATATCATATTACTTGCGTGTTAAAGAACTCCAAAATCGTCATAATCAGCTGCAGTATTTACCAATGTGTATATTACTGGTAGCCATATTGGGACATGACAATGCAAGGTGAGAGACAAATGACTGGGTGGGTTGTAGTGGAGTCGGTTGGTTTGTCTGATGACAACCTCCTTTCACCTGCTGGTCATTTCGCGCGCTATGGGGAGTAAGATAATGAAGAGGGGACAAAAGGCCATCAGAATATCTGGTGTGCACCCCCTTTTGTCTAAACAATGTAGGAATCGGGCTGCTTCGACAGGGTGGTTTATGTATTTGTGTTGACCTGTATAAATTTCAGTAGATTTGTCAAGACACCACAAACGCAAAATGCACTTTTTAAAAAGATTTATTGAATACGAAATCGTTGAATCATGCGTTGATAGGTAATAGCATCTCTCTCAAATCTGTCCACATTCTTTACAAATATTTTACAGTTGCTTTTTTCTAGTGACTGGGTAAAGACACAGGGCAAAAATTCAGTTTTATAAAGTGGTATTTCAAGATGATAGAAATTCACCTGACAAAAATATATTACGTAATTGTTATTTCTGAACACCTTTGATATGTAATGCTTGATTGAATGATAAGATAAGTAAAACAATTTGTTTAGTAGACTTATAGAAAGGGCACTTTAGAGACAACATTTACAGACCACGTTTAAGCCTAATTCTGAAAGATTATTTAGAGATAGATGTAGAGACTGTGCTAAACATAAGCATTGATGGACAATGTTGAAATAGTAATTATTTACAAAAAGTATTTTGGTTGCTTTTTTATTGTAACCAACCATTGAAAATATATTTTAAAGATTTATTTCATCATTATTATACCTGAAAAACTCCCAGTTTGCGCTCTTAAAATATATTATTAAAAGCCTTCAGACTTATTCAAATAACTGTGATGATCTATGTTGTATTTTTGCAATTTGCTATAACTCTTGCAAGAAATAGTAGGCTGAAGGAAAAGAGGAGACAGATGCCATTTTGAAAGGAGATTGATAGTCTATAAGTGTTCGGTATTATTTATCCTCATTTATTTATTTATTTTGTTCATAATACCGAGTTTTTAAAGTATCGGACATTGTCGAGACTCAGACTCTTGCCTTTTAGCTTCACCAAGAACTGAATTCGATTTGTGATTCTGCTGGGAACTTTTATGAAGAAGTACAGTGCTTCCTGGCAAGTCTTGGCATGATAGACATCTCGTCTGTCCGGTACAGCGGAAAATAGACATCCCAAGTGTGGCTTACATTTGCACCTTAAAGGTCCCTCTGCAGCTGAAGTCAATAAACGTTTGTGGGAAAAATCTTCTTTGCGGCGACATAAGATTGATATTTACTCCATGAATAATACAGTACAGTGTAGCATGTGACGAAATTTAGTAAGTAGAAGACTGAACGGTTGAAAGGATTTTAAGTGCTCCAGTTTTTGTTTCCTGTAGTCAGCTGGCATACAAAATGAAGCACGATTTTCAATAATTATTTAATATCATTTTTACAGTACAGATTTTGAGAACTGGAGTTGTTTTTATAGACACTACCTGACCGTGTTCACGATAACAGCAATTAAATCTCATTATACGAACATTGAATGATATCCTGCAATGACCTAAAAACTGTATTCCAGGCAGCAATGCTTCCTAAAAATATTACAATATAATCACTGGGAAAACGGTACTCTCGTATGGATCTCTCTCTCACACTCACACACACACCAACACTACACAGAGAAACACACATGTGTATAAATATTTTATGTTCCCATGTTCTAGTCTGTAGGCTGCATTATGTCGTCTGCAGACCATATTATAACTGTCTTACATCTACTAACAGATCAAAAGACATACATCAGGCTTGGAAAGCCATCATTCCGGAGCTTTCCTAGTGTCAAGAGTATTGCGCCTTCTTCGTGCACTTCGCTCCCTGCCCTGTAGGGAGGTCCACTGGGCCCTGCGGACACAAGTCTTATCCCACTGATTCGGTAATCCTACACTGCCTGCAAGACTTCTTATCTCTAAGTAGGTTTTGAGATATGCGAGAGCAAATCAGGACCACACACTGGATGTAATCAAGTGCATCAGCCTTTTTCATGTATCATCTCTTATGTTCGAGACAGCTTTTACTTACCTCCAGCTTTGATATATTGATATTGTTAAGCCTAGAGCCAGCAGACGGCCCTCCCGCCTGTAGAAAGTCTGTTGTTGTAATCATGTAACAGGACCAGACAGCCCTCGTGTCACCTCGTCACCTCGCACCTACAGAAAGTGTCAAACATCGCTACACAAACAACATCTAAACATAGAAAACAGCGCTACAGAGATAGAAATTACACATAGTGAGTCAAAAATCCCTTAAGATACAACATCTACACACAGTGAGTCAAATATTGCTACAAAAACATTTACACTTAATGAGTCCAAAGACAACATCTACACACAGTGAGTCCAGCATCACTACAGAGACAGCATCTACACACTAAGTGCTGCCCACAGTGCCCTGTATTGTCCATTGCATTATGGACACAGGACCAGGCTTTCCATTTTATTATCTTCAAGTGCATGTGTCATTGTTGTTTGTTTACATAGAGCACCAGTAGAAGTGTGAAAACATATCCCACAGTTCAGCAACGGGGTTAATTTATGCACCTCAACAGTTCAAACCCGACTAAACACATGCTGCACACACAAACACACACAAACACACAAACAAACAAACAAACACACAAAAAAGATTTATTTTTACAAGCTAATTTAACGAACTGATGGAAAGGATAATGAAGATTAAGCAGTTAAAACATTTATGTGATGAATGAGGCGACTTCCTGTGGACTAGGAACAGTGATACATTGTGTGCTTGTGTATCACAGACATATTACCAATGTAATCAGCTACAGCTTTTTGTAATGATACTCCAGGGCACTGTCCTTTTTGCCTTTCTCTAGCAACACTGATATATGTTGTTTGATGTAAATTGCATGTCAGCTTGTCAGGATCATTTTTCCTGGAGTGTCTGTACATATTTAGAGGGTTTAATATGTGTATGTTATGTATGCCAAATAGAGACTGCATTTCCTCCAGTGTAAATGATCATGGTGTGACTTGTTAATCTGACATTTGCCATGTGGACATTTCTTTCTTTTCTTTTTTTTTTTTTCTTTTTTCCTCTCATTCTCTCTCGTCTGGATTTTGTCTGAATTCTGTTCTGTGAATTGTACTTACTGAATAAAAAAAACAAAAACACTCACACACACAAACACACACAAACACACTGAAGAGACAAATAATGCTACACACACACAAATATGTTGGCATGCATCCCTAGTCTACTGATAAAGACACATGGAGACTTTTACTGGCAACGCAAAAATTACATTATAAAGTTAAACTTTCACAAACATACAAACATTATTTTCAGCTATAATATATAGCATTGTTTATGACAAAAACTTATAAGCCCCGAAACTAATCAGTGCCTTGAAGGAAGTATTTTCAGCAGACAAAGAAAAATATTTGTCATAAGTATTACGACCAAACACAATAATGTACGATCAAGAGCACCCACGCATGCACGCACACGTGCATATAACTGTGGTGTTGTAATGCACTACCGTATGCACGTCTTCACAGAAGAGAAAACACAAGCAGAAGGAGGGAAAAAAGTGAGTACCAACGGTATTAATGGAAGAACGATTTGGCCCAGGCTTCTGTCTCGCCTATCAGCCGGTAAATCATGCCCCTCACATTACCCCGAAACCTTTGGGTGCTTGGCGGAGCGAGCGCTCAGACAGAGGGAAGACTTTGAGGAGCGAGAGGAGCCCAAACTGCCAGAGGCTGTGAGGGGAGAGTGAGCGCCAACTAGTGGCCACCAGACCCTCCCAGACCCTCCCAGCCACACTTCTACGGTCTTCTCAATTTCTGACCCCTTTTTTCTCTATCTTGTTCCCCCGGTTGTGCAATATGGTTGTCTCCATAAATGTGGACACCACCTACCCTTTGATATCTTTGCTTGCTTGACTACTCTTCTGACAAAAACAGATTTCGTGGGATGCAGGGTTATGTTACAAATCATTTTTATTCGCAGCACTTAACGATATGAAATCTGTTTTACATTCGTATCACTTTTGCGACATATTAATATTCTTTGTTGAAATGTCATTAAGCAGCATAACATTCTGATTTGATGCAAATTTGATACAACTTCTCCACTATTTTTTTTTAATTTTATAGGCTTTTGGGATGATGATGATAACACACATGTTAGTGTGTACTTTTTTCGACTTTTGCCGCACACCTGTAGCTTTTGATGTGGATGTTGCCACCCTGTTGTCATAACATCATTGCCACAGCTCCTGTAGCTATGTCTCTGTTGTTATTATTATTGCTGAAGATGTGGCTATAGCTATATTATTGTATATTCCAGCTATTATTAATGTACATATTTCAAAATTCATTGTTATATATGTGGCAGAAACAGTTTTGAATGACACGAGAGAGAGATATAGAAGGAGAAAGAGATGGACGGAGACAGCTAAGTGGCCTGGAGAAGCAGAAACTGTTAAATATTCGGGAAACATCGCCTTGGTACTGCGGACCTGACTAAGTGAATTTGGCGCAAACGTTCAGCTGGTGGCCAGTGGCTAGTGAAGTGGTTAGTCCTGAAGCCCGACTGACCCTGGGTCACTAATCATGTATTTTTCCTCGCTGTCTGTCTCTGGAAGTCAGTGATGGACGAGAGAGAACATTTTTCCCTCTTTCCGCTCTAGAGCATCCTCGATGGGAGTCCTTGCTCGGTGTAACCCTCACTCGGATTTCTGCCATGATTTTGCCGGTGGTTTCTTTTTCTTCTTTTGGCAGAAAATTTACATACGCAGCATTTTTTTTAATTAAGTCTTTACTTATCATGATTTGTACGATAGTTCCCCTCCCCTTCTCTCTCTCTCTCGTTGATGTGTATTCCTGAGTCTGTCCGTACTTTTATTTTTTTGTGTATTTTACCTCTCTTTCTTTCCCTTGTTTTTTTTTTTTTTTATCCGTCCTTCCTTTGCATTCATTCATTACTTTTTCCCTACTCGCGATCAGTCTAAATGACTATTGTCGGTTCTTCCGATTGCCACTCACTTAAATCGTGTTTTAAGAAATGATGAAACAATCTGATCGAAGTATTCATCAGCTATATTCTAAATAATGTTTAATGGCTTATTTACCCTAATATAGTTCAAGATAATTGATCAACGGAAAATGCGCTAAGGACCAAGAAATCATTTTTCACGGACCCAGCCTCCAGTAACATCTCAGGCCTGTAAGTAGTGCATGATGACTTGTCGCACGTGCACACGTTGTAAGTACAGATTGATAGGTAAGAACTAGACAGGCAGAAAGCACTGTGTGAACAATTTTAGTCTTAGTGCTCGTGTGTTGTCTTCTTACAAATGTACAAATATGTGAAACAAGCTTCTGGTCTCTGCAGTGCAAGTAAGATCGCTTTTATTTTCAGGACAGTAAGGGCCAGCATTTTATTTTTGAAAGCTCAAGAATACATATGAATGCTCGTACTAAACTTCCGGTTCCAAAACTACTTATAAACTGATTTCACAGAAAATCCAATTTCTTTGCAAGTTTTTTCGCTGGTTTCCTTCCTCTGTGTTTTATTCATGCTGATATTACTTACTCGCGCCAGCTGCTTCTTGGTTGTTTGATGTTTCTTCAACATCCTGATTCTAAAATAACCAGTTCCGATGCAGCTACTTGCTGGCGGCTCGCTTGATATTCTGCACCCTGCCAACATCTCATCTCACGTGCACGGCGTGGGCGCGCGCCATCAGCATCAGCAGCAGCAACCGACGGCGACAGCGGCAGTGGTCATCAAAACACGAGCATGTGAGTGTATCGTGATGCCACGTCGACACTCGCCTTCATCTTGCCGCTGCAGCCTGACGAGGTACAGACAGGGTGCAAACTCCTCATTCCATGGCGAGGTTGAAATGGGTGGCAACGAGTTCAGGGTAGCCTCTGTCACTGGCTCTGGACTATCACTATCATGTCAGCTAGAAGTTGGATCTGTTGCTACCTTTTTGCAGGTACCTATACAGCTAGACCTGGGCAAGTACTGTTGGCGGCCCTAGCCGCATGGCGCCTCCTGTCTCTGAGCCTAGCCAGCTGCCATATTATATATATACTGGTACACTGAGTTAAATATTAGTCCGGCTCTACCACCAATTTCTCATGCGGCCCGTTGGGAAAATTAATTGCCCACCCCTGCTATACAGTCTAGCCAGCTATGCCAATGTACTGTTCTAGCCTAGCCAGCTATGCCAATGTACTATTGTAGCCTAGCCAGCTATGCCAATGTACTGTTGTAGTCTCGCCAGCTATGCCAATGTACTATTGTAGCCTAGCCAGCTATGCCAATGTACTGTTGTAGTCTAGCCAGCTATGCCAGCGTGCGTTCCTGTTTGCGCATCGAGCGGAGATCGAAGCAAGGACCTCGGAGTCTGTCTGAGGGGCGAGCCTCCTACTAGATTGCAGCCAAGCCGCTAAATTACCATATAACTAATTGAACAGAAAAACAGCAAGTTAGGGTATTTATATCTATCTATTGGCTTATACAAGTGTGTAAAATATGGGATTCTTCTATTCACCATTTATTCCTTCTCTATTTATTGCACATTGCCGTTTTCTGATCCACAGTGAAACCAAAACAGCACACTAGAAGATGGTAAAGCATCTTCACCCATTCTCCATATCAGACAGGAAATAAAAAACCGTGTGTAACAGTTGTTATCGCCACCTGACCGTTGCAAGTAATGTTTGTGATGACATCTGTTCGGCGAGAGGAGACCTGAGTCACTGAGTTCTGAGACAAGGAAGGCAGGTCAAACAAAAATCTTGGTCCGTGGCCGCCACATAATCAGCAGCACGTTCGCCTTTAATTTTTCTGAGCCTTTCCTGAGCTCAGTGGGAAGAGATTGAAAACAGACCCCATCGACATATGGCAGCACACGCTGCAAAACTTCCTCCATTTCCTTGGCTTCTTCTGACTCTCCTCCCTGGTTTTGGATGAGACCGAATGTCATTACCCCACGCTTGTGACGTCAGTTCTCAACGGATGGGATTGTCTACAAAAACTAATAATAAGAATAAAGTACAGAGTTTTGTACACAGGTCAGTAACCCCTAACTTGTAAACTACTTCCCACATCAAATATTTTTTTCTGAGGAATTTTTATCCGAAAGAAATGTTTTCTCTGAAAACTGCCCATCGTCCTTTCAATGTTTGAGATTGAGAAGTCGTTTTCAGACCCGCGAGTTGCAGGGGCTGGTGTTAGGGGTGGTAGGGGTGGGAAGCCATCTCTCCGGAGATGAGAGTCCGGTGCGGGTAGCTGCTTGTTATCGCACTTCACGTTAGGTTGTGACGGTGCGATTAACACGCGACCCGAAGGCTGAGGTGCCCCCCGGGGACCGAGGCCATCACAAGCCGTGACCAGCGATAATATAGATGAGAGCTGACCACCCGCGCGGTGGGGGCCATCCTCAAATGGTGCATAAAAGTGGTTCTGTGCAGGGGCTTAGAGAATTTCAGTGCGCTGCGTCTGGAGCCTTGCAACACAGGCCTGACATCTTCAATTATATATCAGCTATGTGACGAGCAGGGCAAGCTTCAAATCATCAATATTTTCCTCTGGTGACGTTAATCATTTCCTATAAATTATCCATACAGTTCCCCTCGGAAAAGACAGTTGCCAGTTTGGTGAAATACGCCCCCGTCGCCCGCGTCTGGCTTTGAACTTGCACCGCGAGTGGCATTCTCTTTATAACAGATCTCTCTCTTTGTTTTATGTCCAGACATTCAGCGAGAACATTGACAAGCTGAAACCTCGAACTTTTGTTGTTATTGATGATGTTGTTGTTGTTTTGGCACAAATCACATGGTTATATAAACTCATATGCACGTCTGAACATTCAGTGAGATTCTAAGTCTCATATAACTGGGCAAATGTTGAACCTTGGGTTGTCCTACAAGGTTCTTGGAGAAGGCGACTGAAAACCAATGGTTTCGGAAATTTAGAACTTTGATCAGCCAGGTGAGCTTAAAGTCCAAACTTATTGACTGCCATACACGTTTTTGCCAGTACATATGCAATACACGTGTCCGTTTATTGACCTGTTCATTTGTAACACTCTCGTCCATGTCTACCTAACTTTCTTCTTGTTTGTCCCGCCTCTGCTTACTTCTCTGATTTCCAGCCTTTAAATTTTGCCGTTGTTGCAGTCGCCTCCAGCAGCAAAGGCAGACTGCAGGGAATGTGTCCATCGTGGTGTAAAATCTGCATGCTTTGCGCCTCAACATTCGGCTCTACTTCTCTCGCTCCACTGCGTTTGTAGTCTCATCAAACAGACGGCCACGCACGGGGGCAAGAGTCTGACGGGGGCCAGAGCTGCTGGAGGGTCTGTCGAGGCCCCGTCGTCATGCCGTCAGCTACAACGTGACGATGAAGGCAATGGAAAGTCTGTGATGGCGACTGGCACCAGGACCACATCACAGCATCATGTCCTTCTCACGCCATTCCTTCTACGTTCGCCACATCTGAGAAGACAACCCGAGGAGAGAAAAAGGTTGAAACCTGCGTATCAGGATTTTAGCTTTTCACAAAGATTGCTGGCTTGTCCAGGTTCCAGTGACTGTTAATAACATGGTAAATAAAATAAGTGATGGCTTTAACATTGTTGCCTTATCTGACAAGTTAAAAAACATGTCTATCAAACAGTTTTGGAGATCGCGCTGTTCGAAACAAGTAAAACTGTTTGGTGACGATTTTGAGACAGTGGCTGAATCCCAACGGCCGTCTGTTTCCATTTCATTTACAAATGTGATTGGATTGAATTTTAAGTTTCAATAACTCCATTCTGTCATGTTGACCTTTACTTCACTCACATAATGTCCGAACTCTAATTTCTTCCGTGCGTGAATATGCAAACTCTCAAGTGAAATTCTCCTTTTTTAATAGGCACTTCCATGAGTAGTGACCAGCATAAAACCATTTAAAGAAGTTTTAAGTATTATATTTTCTTACTCAACGTTTGCTGGATTTGCATTCTCTTAGTCAGGACTGTTCAGACTCCAAACAAATTGCAACACAACATTTACAACAGATACAACAATTGTTTTAGGCAGACGGAGCGACAAAGTAACAGTAAGAGTGAGTTCCACCGAAGAAGTTGATCCTCTTCACTGTCTTGCTGCACAGTAGCTATAAAGGTGATGAATGTATACTACCGTGCTTTTATGAATACCTTTATTATTATTAATTAATGCGTTCAAACAAAGGGTTTTAACAGTTGTGCACATGCAATGGTCGAAGAGGAATCTTTCTCACGTTTAAAAGAGCAAATCACTTCTTCCTGTTTAAGGCCAAGAACATACTTCATCTTCAGTTGCGTGGTGAACCGGAAGTGATATCACGGTGCAGACGACCATCAGTGGACAGGGCACAAGTACACGTTAACGACCTTAACGAGGCACTAGACCTGCGACAGACAGGGATCGATCAGTCATCCCGCACGCCACGTGTAATCAGTCAGCGGAACGCCTCGCCGTCATCAGGGCCACGGTGACGCACACGACACGCCTGGCTGCGCGGCTGA